>NC_058131.1:511708536-511728784 GCF_016433145.1 Gracilinanus agilis
TATATATATATATATATATATATATATATATATATATATATTGGCCCCAAAACTACTCTTTATAATTCTACAGTTGATTCATTCGAATGACTTTGGACAAACACAAAAAATTATTATCTACAAAGTGAATAAAAGAATGACAGCCATTATTGATTGTCTTGTTTAGTGTTTATATTGCTACCTATTTTTTTCTTTCATGTTTGCAAGTCATATCTTCTTCTCATTTGTAAGTTACTGGATTTCAAGGATTGGATGAATCATGTACCATTAAATGTACCTGTAGCTACTGGAGCAATGGCTTAAATATAGGTGCTTTAAAAAATCTTAGTTTGACAGAATAAAATTCAAACAAGAAAGAAATTCATTTGAAATAATTGTTTTATTTTTCTTTGCTTATCCGCATAACTACTTAATTTCTCCATTTTACTTTTTATGTATAAAAGGAAGGAAATAAGCATTTATTAATTGCCTATTATGTGTTAGGCACTGTGCTAAGCAATTAACAAATAACAACAAATAAAAAATAACTCAATAATATATCATTTATTCCTCCCAACAACAATGGGAGGAAAATGATAGTATTAACCTTTTATAGTTGAGGGAATTATGACAAATGGGTTAAGTGACTTGCCCACAGTCATACAACTAGAAAGTGTCTGAGGTTGAATTGAAATCAGGTCTTCATGACTGTAAACAGTGCTTTGTGTGGTGTGCCACCAAACTGCCTTTATAAATACATAAGACATCTCTCTCAGGCGCACATAAGAATATTATCACAAAATTTGGAATTTTTTTCATCTGGCACTTTTATTTTATGGATGTGGAAACCAAGACATAGAGAATTTAAATAACATGCCCAAGATCACAGATCCACTTAGACAGCAAAGTGGTTCATAAAAATCCAAATTTCCTAATTTTTACTCTTGGATTCTTTTGACTCCATACACACAAAAATCTTTTTTCTGTGAAATCTGTCTATAATATCTTTTTGTGAAATCTGTCTATGTCATTGGAATGGAAGGAGCATTTGGTAAGTAGCTACTATGTGCCAAGCACGGTGCTATGTGCTACACAAATATCACTTAATCCTTATGATAACTCTGGAAGAGAGGCACTTTTATTATCTCCATACAGTTGAGGAAACTGAGTTAGGCAGAGATTAAGTATCTTTCTCAGGGTTACATAGCTAGTACTTGGAGTATAGAAACTTCTCCCTGCAGATTTATAATGTCTTTCATTTAAAGTTTTAGATAGTTAACTTTCATTTTTTTCAGTTGTATCTGACTCTTTGTGATCCCATTTGGTGTTTCTAGGCAA
Source organism: Gracilinanus agilis (assembly GCF_016433145.1). Taxonomy (NCBI): domain Eukaryota; kingdom Metazoa; phylum Chordata; class Mammalia; order Didelphimorphia; family Didelphidae; genus Gracilinanus; species Gracilinanus agilis. Next base: position 511,709,854 of record NC_058131.1, read on the forward strand.
AGTTATTAAAGTCATTTGCCATTACTATTTTTTTCTTAGCTTTTATCTTCTGTATTAAAATTGATACTGCTTATTGGTTCCCAGGCAGAAGAGTGGAAGGGCTAGACAATTGGAGTTAAATGACTCGCCCAGGGTCACAAAGCTAGGAGTGTTTGAGGCCAGATTTGAATCCACGAGCTCAAATCTCCAGACCTGTTTTTTTTTTTTTATCCACTGAGTCACCTTGCTGCCCAACCATATCCTTTTCTAGCTTACTTTACAGATGAGGAAACTGAGGCAAACACTATTAAGTAACTTGCTCAACAGCACAGGTAGTATCAGGTTGAATTTGAACTCAGGAAGATGAGTTTTCCTGACTTTAGGCTTTGTACTCTATCCACTATACCACATAGCTTCTCCTCTAACACCTGGTAGGCATTTAATAATTGTTTATGAACTAACTCTAAGTTTTCGATTTCCTCATTGTTATGCAACAGCATTTGAAATATTTTCTAATTCTAGATCTGTAATCCTATATGATTCTGGTTCTACCTCCTTCAACCCTGATCTTCTTCAATGTTTTTGTTTTGTAATTGTTTTCCTCCTCAATTTTTTTAAAATTAGCTTGTCAAGATTTTTCCTTTGGGCTAATGCTATCGTTTATTATATCATGCTTATTTGTACATTTATTTATTGGATTATAGCTCTAGAGCTAGAAAAATATTTTAGAGGTTGTAAAGACCCTATCCTTCATTTTACAGATGATGAAGCAAAAGCTCAGAAATTTTAATGGCTTACCTAAGGTCACACAAGGATTAAGTGGCAGAATCAGGACTCAAACCCATTTCCTATGGTTAAATTGAGTTCATTCTCCCCAATACTCTGTCTTTCTCCCTTTTTACTATAAACACTTTGAGGGCAGGAAATATAAGTAATTAAATGTTTGTATTTTGAAACTGGCCCTTGGTAATTGGTATCATTTAATTAAAATTGTATTTCATTAAGTTTTTAATGCTTTCCCTTGTCCCTCTCCTCTCATGTCTATGTGTATCTACTCAAGTTTTAAGTCTTTCCTTGCATGAATTTAAATATGCCATAATTATGGCCTATTACTTTTGTCATCTTTGCCCAGTCTGCATCTTTTGTAAAAATCAGTCAATCAACAAAGCATTTATTTGTGCCCATTATATGCCAGCCATTGTGCTGAAAACCTTTAATGTTTCAAAGCATCTATAGCAGACTGGGACCAGGAGATAATGATAAAGACAATATTTGGGAAATATTTTGATTTATCAGGTGAGGAGGGGTTATGTAAATCTTAGGCACTCACTAACATAATAGTATCTAATGGATTAGCTCAGATGGGTAGAGAGTAACTTTTTTTCCTAGCTTTACACTCTGCCATGCAGAGCAAAAATAGTCCTCACCCTGGGCATTTATCACAAATGTGCTCTGTGTGTGTGTGTGTGTGTGTGTGTGTGTGTGTGTTTGTATGTGTGTTTCTGAAAAAAGCTCAGAAAACAATTTTGCCTGATCCACAATGAGTCAATGGGCACGAGGCATCACCCAGAGAGATTTAATTTTTAATATATGCTGAATGATTACTATAATTGAGATTTTGAATTAGAGGCTCCAATCGGTCCATTGACTTTTACATTTTCTTTGTTCTTGGGAACTCCAAGGAATGTTTTCCCTCAATAATACCTGATTAATAGTTAAGGGAGATAACAAAGCTCTTCCTTTTGAGTATGTGACTGCAGTACTCACCATTACCTATGAAGTGTTCTGGTCAAACTAAAGCTGCTATGGGTAAAACTATTTTGTAGGTGGTGGACAGAAGGACAGAAGCAGTTTTGTACACCACTGACAACTATTTATTATCAGGAGAATAGGGATAGGAAATAGGAGGTAGGAAAATAGAACAGGAAGTTTCTTAATCCTTATACTATGCCTATAAATCTAACTTATACTAAAATCTATCTAACTGTTTTCTTTTAGTTTCTTCTTGCCTGACAGAGCAGACCTCCTTAAACTTACTCTCACTATCTAAAATAATATTCTCTATATAATTAAACTATGCTAATTAATAAAATCTTCTTTAACCTCCTTAACCAAGTATCAGAAATTCAAACTGTCAGTGGTGGAAACTGCCTGTCAGTGACATAGACATTTCTCCTGTACCCTCAAGTTCTGAGAAGAAGAGCCCTTTGGGTCAGGCCCTTCTCTCTCAAGGTGCTGAGAAAAAAAAACCCTCAGAGACAGACTTCTTTCTTAATATAATATCACAGATCCAACTCCCCAAACCTAACCTGCCAGCTCCTCTTAAGAGAGAGAAAACTGACCCAACACCTTCAAACTCCTCTCAGACTAAAGCCAGAGCAAAATGGAGTTTCCTTAACTGATGTTTTCCCTGTTTTATGGTTTTCTCTTAAAGAGACAGAGTTCAATTCCATCTGCTACTGCCCTTCCTCTGACCTAAAACTTCTGCTCCTAGCGAGACAGAGTGAAATTATGAAATTCCTTATAACATAAGTTAGGTGGGGGTTGAAAGTTTTGATGGAAGACCTCCCAGTTAGCTATTTACCAATTAGAAATATATTGAGATGTCCAAGGGAGAAACTGAATAATGAACTCCTAAAACTGTATTTGAGGACCTGTGCCAGAGGACTTGGGTATATTTTGATTATCAAGAGAATCATTTGACCAACTTGATTTATTTTGACCAGTCAATTAATAAATTAATTTAATACCCAGAATTAACTGCCTCTTGAAATTTCAGTTGTCACAATCTTAACCTACAGAGGTCAACACACCTTGCATCTGACTATGAAAACTGCTTATCTTTCTCCTAGGAAATAGGTCTTTAGCATCCTCATGAATACATTGATATCTAGGCGTTGCACACAGCAAGTTAAAAAGACACGGTTCCTGCTCCTAAAAGATCTCATCCAATGATATTATGATGTTTACTCTGCAGAATTACAAAGTTCCAGGTATGAGGTATGGATTTCAGAAGCTGGGATTCTTGACAAGCAGACAGATGTGCGCTCTCTCTTTCATTTCACCTGGCTTTATTCATAGAGATGGCTGCCAGAAGTTAAGTCATTAGAATCACAGTAGGACTGAGAAAATGACTGGGTAAATAATTGTTGGTCCAAATTTTGGAAAACGGTTATCTAGCATTTGTTTTCTAATATTAGGATAGACATATTCAATCTATGAAACCTCTATTCAATTTCAAGTAACAAACAGGAGAGAAAAACCTACATATATATTTGGTCTCTTTAAAGAGGTGAAAAATCTTTCTATATTTATTAATATAGTACATTACAAATCAGTATAGCCAGAGCCAATGCATCCTGAACCTCTGCATAAGGATAATTAATAAAGCAACTAAAAATTCCAGCTACTGTTCACAGATGAATTCCCTGCACAGCTTTTGTTATTTTAGAATGGCAGTCATCATACTTTCAAATGAGCTGCAGCAAAAAAAGGGGGCAGGAACAATTAAATAATGTTAACTGATTATAAATGAGTGGAAAAGCATGCATAACTCCAGTTGAAACCACTTGTGCGCTAACGATTTCCACTATGGGGTAAATCGCTTGCTAACATCTTGCATGTGTACTGTGCATAAGTTACAGGAAATAGTTGTCAAGATGTCTCAACTGTTAAGATAAACAGATTTATAGTGCATGGAGCCAAATTTAGAAATGGAGTGTTAGAGGACCGATTGCCATAGAGACCCCCCCAGTCTGGTGGGCCAACTCTCAAGTCTGAAAGCCTGCAGCTGTCTCATCTCAAGGTGACAGAAGAGAAGGCTCCATGTAGTAGTTAACACCAGACCCTGCATTGCTCCAGGTGCCCAAGACAAAGAGTCATTTATCGAAACCTCTGAAATATGAATGAGCTAAAATCTGAGAGTGGGGGGGAGGGAAGAAAGGAATAAATAAAGGGTGAAGAGTTGAAGAGACCATTAATGGAGTTCCCAAAATAAAGTTCTGATAGATTGCTGTGCTACAGAGGCTGGGGGAACCATCACCTTTCTGCTACCAAGCCTATTTAGCATCCAAGTGCTGTTAACAGAGTTGGGAGGGGAGAGGTTCAGAAATAATTCTCATTTTAAGTCCTGAATTAAATTAAAACCCAAAGTGCTCCAGGGAGAGGTGATGGAAATTTATTTTACAATTCAAGCAACTCTTAGGAAGCAAGAGTCCTTTGTAAAAATCAGAATTGAAATACCAGGAGTAAATGATTTCCCTTTTCCCTGCCGATTTTTATTTGATGCCATTCATCTCCTGTAATTATCAGAATGTCACACTCCCTGACTTACCTGCATGACAAGTTGGGACACTGTGACTGACTGATGACCTCCAATCAGCTGATAACACCAAGGCATACATCCATCAGTAGATGCTACATCACTGTTTACTGAATTAAGGCTAAGATAAACTGGGGATTTGCCTTTATTAATGAATACGTGGATGATTTTTAAATTGCATTCAAATGTAGGGAGGAGATGAAAATTTTCTCTCCATTTTCAAACATTATAAATGTTTTATATTATATTTCATATTGCAAGATAGCGAATAGATGGTATTGTGTTTCCTGTCTGAATTTCTGGCCAAAAATCTATGGCTTAATTTGTTTTTCATTACATACAATATGAGCAAGAACATTAATTATCTTTCTTTTATTGCAGGGTCTTTCCCTGACTTTGTCTACATAAACTCATTTGATTATTTGAACTCTACTGAGTGGGCATAAAGGGATTAGTGGTAGCAACGCATTACCCACAGACAATAACTACTTAATTCAGCTGTAAAATATATCCAGTGATCTCATCACCTCTATTCCTGTCCTGTTCAGAGTTGAGCACATTTCTGCTGCTTCTGATTAATTGATGTCTATAATCAACACTACTGGATCTATACTAGCTTAAATATATTAATGGATCTTCCTCTGACTACATAGAAAATCTTAATAATAATAGCTAGAATTTACATAGTACTTTAAGATTTGCAAAGCACTTTACAAGTATCTCATGTGAGCCTCACCACCACTCTGGGAAGTAGTTGCTATCATTATTTCCATTTTGCAGTTGAAGAAACTGAAGCAGGTAGAGGGTAAGTGACTTGCTCAGGGTGACACTAGCTAGTAAGTGTATAGGATGTGATTTGACCTCATTCGTGCTCTATATCCCCTGCCACCAAAGCTTCTTCTATGTAGGAAAATCTCTATTTCAACACAGGTGCTCATTTCAATATATTCTACTTCTTACTAGCATCATTCATCCATCTATTCATTCAGCAAACATTTATTAAGCATCTACTTTGTCCCAGGCATTATACTAAGAATAGAGGGGCCGCAAAGATAAATAAATCCTCCCTTCATTCTCATAAGTTACAATAGAGTAATAATAAAAATCACTAACATTTATATAAATACTATGAGTCTGACACTAAAATTATCTACTTTGATCCTCACAGCAATCCCAGGGAGTAGTCGCTATTCTTGTATCATTTTATAGATGAAGAAAGTGAGACAAAGATGTTAAATGACTTGTTCAGGACTACAGAGCCAATGAGTTTTTGAGGACATACTTGAATTCAGATCGTCTTAATTTGAGGATAAAGCTTTGTGTCTCCCAGAAATCCTTGTAAGAAAGTAAAGGAGTAAGAGAAATAAGAAATATAAGGTATTTGCACAAATCATTCTTAAACAAAGTAGAGAATAAAAGTGATAAATAAATAAATCACGGTATCATAGATATAGACGGGGAAAAGTACTCTGATGACAATTATTCCAAAATCCTCATTTTACAGATAGACATAAAGGTGGGGAGATAAGAAATGTTAAATGAGTTGCCTAGGGGCACCCATCTAGTGTGTGTGTGTGAGGCAGGTATCAAATCTAAGTGATGATAACCCTAATATCCACCAGGTTTTCAGTTTTTCAGTATTTCTAACATGAGGAAATCTCAGAACTGTCTTCTTTCTCTCCTACTTAAGAGAAAGAATTAGTAATCACGGGATTCAGTGGATGACTTTAGAATGACGTTATGACTTTCTAAATTTGCTTTTCTCAGTCTGATGTATGAACATAGGGATTTCCCATTGGCAATTCAGTAGTTAACTTTAATCCCTGCCACCTTCATAGGAAGTCTTCCTGATCCTCCTTATTTGGTAATGACCATCCCTCTCAGATCTCCTCTAAGATTGTGTTTTGCTCCTCTTAAAGGCTGTGATCACATAATACGGTATATTATTGCTACCCAGATCTGTGTCTTATGTCCAACCAGAGTCTAAATTCTGAGAGCAGCAACTGTTTGTTTTTGAGTCATTGTTTCTCCCTTCACAATTCCCTAAATGCTCTGTGCAAAGTAGGTGCTTAATGTAAACTCATGTTAACTGGAGAAATGAATGAGTCTTGGTGAGGGATAGCCCTGAAGACATGTAGATGAAGTAGATCAAGTTTCTCTTCTAGTTATTTCTGCCTCTTTTCTTTACTTCTCCAGAACCCAGTATGCTGCTGTCTTTTCCACTACCAAAGTTTACTCTTAAGAAATTATCTAATTAACATTCATGATAAGATGTACTTTTAATTCAATTCACTTAAAGAACTAGTCATTAAATGCCTACTAAATACAGAATACTTGTGCTGGATTTGAGAGGAAATATAAAGATAGGACACAGTCCCTGTCTTCTTGGGAATTTGGAAGTCTCGTAAGGTCATATAATGCAAATAATATACATATTTATAGAACAAAATAAATCATATCAAGTACATGAGAGAATGGTATTAAACTTCCAATTTTAGTATGTGTGCTGCCAAACTGAGCACAGTATAAAACTTCTAAAAGACTTTGTATTTTAGCTTGGGACAAGAAAACTCAAACCAAATGAATAAATCTTTATTTGTGGGAATTGAGGCTTCAGAGAGCACAGATACAGAAGATTCAGGGAGCAGAAAAAGCCTCAGTGTTACTAAAAATCTCTCCAAGCAGATGGTTGTCTATTCAGAGGGTAGGGACTGTTATTAACTACAGGGCTGGTAAAGGAGAGCTATGAGATACCCTAACAGTTGCCACACTCGAAAAACAATCTAGGTGCTTCCAGTGAGAACTTTAATGTTCAGGAAGCTTTGATGGGGCCAACCACACAGCCATTCACTTGCTCTAAGCAATCTGGATGCTTGCCTATGTTGATGGATGAGAACTATCCAACTGTGACTGGAGCCTGCAATTTAGCTCTATTCCCCGGCATCCTGTTGACTCAACTACCCACATCTACTTCATCCAACCACCAGTAAACGTATCCTGACAAATGCAGAAAGTAGGAAGCTAATCAGCCTATGGAACTAAATAAAATTTTATTCTGGAACCTTTTCAAAGGTCTTTGGTCAAAAGTATTTGAATTCTAACCTGTGATGTGAATTTGGATTATATCCAATGAAACACTGTTTTCTAGCTAGCAAACAAGTATCAATAAAAACACCATGCTCTGCATCTTTCAAATATAAATTCAGCAGGCTATTTTTATTCATTTTGTTGTTGTCAGAGTGGGCTACTCCAAGGCAGCTGGAATCTTCATATAGCCAGCTCTGTTCTGTTGGTCACACAAACTCATAATGTTTTAAAAACCTGGAGATGATTCCATCTGTATTCCTTTAGTGCCCTGGAGATCAAGCTGTTTATTGAGATGACAGTATGAACAGTCAATATGCCAGCTTCCTGCCAATAGCCTGGCTCAGATGCTTGGTCATATTTTTTTATCCAAATCCAGATCATCAGGACTCGTGTATGTCTTCCTCCCTCTTCTTCTGCACCTACAGTTTATTGTCAAAGAACAACTCAGGATTTTCTTCCCCTGGTAGTAAGCAAGGAGAAAAAATGGCTGTGGGTCCCCGATTCAGCAGAGGCCCCTAACTTTCTCATCTATGAAGTTCTGTTGTTGCTGAGAGAGGTAGCAGAAGGGCCAGCTGTAACCTCCTCCTGCCAGCTGCCTATCTCATCTCCTGGACAACATGTAGCTATAAGCACATATTACTCCTGCTTCACTCCCTAGTGAGACTATTCTTTTCTGCCTTTGGTAAAGAACTATTGGAGATGGAATGGACAAGGCTACAAAACTTGTGAGCTTCTAGAGGTCAGGACAGTGAGACATCAAAGGTCTAGAAGCTGGTATCCACCCCAGAGTTTGAAAATAGCTGAGCCCAGTTTGTTAACAATCAATACATAAACATTTATTGAGTAAATTATGTGCTAGACATTGTGCTAAGTCAGCACAATCCAAAGTAGGAACCAGGACTTAGCCCATTAGTGGAGTGGTTCCAACACAAGATGCTGGGTCCTAAAGCAAGGAAGTAATTTTATTCATTTACTATATACTATTTGGAAGTAACTTGGTAGGGGCAAATGCTAATTAACAGTCACATTAAGTTTGAACCCTCTTTCTGGGAACTAGAGCTATTTGCAAACTCTGGTATACTCCTGTTGTGCTCTGCTGTGCTCCTAGACCTTTAATGACTTAGTCTCCTGACTTCTAGAAGCTCACAAGCTTTGAATTCTTGCCCATTCCATTTCCAATATATATATATATATATATTTTTTTTACCAAAGGCAGAAAAGAATAGTCATACCAGGAAGGAACTAGTGTGTCCCAGGTGTTGGGGAAGGAATATTTCATATTTCTGTTTTTGCTCAATCTTCTCCACAAATATTCCTTTTGTAAACTCTTACACATATTAATTGGTTAAATGATACTGTAGAATCAGTCAACTGTGTGGATGATATGGAGAATATATTAATTGCTAATAGACAATGATAGGGCCACCTAGGTGATGAAGTAGAGAGAATGCAAAGCCAGGAGGCTGGAAGACTCATTTTCCTGAGAGTCTGACCTCAGACACAGACTAGTTTTGAGGCTTTGGGCAAGTCACTCAACCTGTTTGCTTGAGTTTCCACATCTCTAAAATGAACTGGAGAAGGAATGGTAAACCACTCCAGGATTTCTGTCAAGAAAACCCAAATGAGGTCACAGAGTGAGAGGCAATTGAAAAACTATTGAACAACAACAAGAGGAAAACAATAACATTAGGAAACATTCACTGTAATCAAAGATTGAAACAACAGCATCAGAGAAAAACATTTCAGCTCCTCAGGAGCACTCAAAGAACCCTGAGAGGGAGATGTAGCCTTGTTCTGTGTGACCCAACTCATTGGTGTGAGAGAGAATTTGTGATAAGAGTCACTATTTCCTACATGTGATACATCACATCACTTCTCAATTTCATAGGCTGTCACTTTTCCTCACAGGATTATTGTAAAAAAACACACAGACATAGAGGCTGTTAAAGCTTAAAACTATACTATGACTTTTGGGACACCTAGTTATATAAAAGTGCTTTATAAATCATAAAGCCTATACTCCTGTAAAGAATTAGAGTGAAGGGGTCCTCTTTTCTATAACTTCAACATGGGAAACAGTAGCTTTGTCCCTACTTCATGTTGTTGTTGTTGTTGTTGGTTCTTTGTTTTCAAAAAGGATCAATGATATCATGGGGTTATATCTTAGTTTATGAGTGAGTTGGATTTATGTGAGGTAGAATTGCATAAAGTTGTCAACCTCATGCTGTCTTCCAGAGGTACAGAAGACCATTGGAAAAAATCAAAATCAGGATGCTTGGTGATAGCTCAGGATACAGTGGATGATCTTGGACTCTTCAGTGTCTGACTAAGTCATCTGTGGTATTCCACAGAACCTGCGTTAGTCACTTAGATGGCCATTAGAACAAATTATTCTCTTACCTCCACTCCACCTGGAGAAGTCTTTACATGCTTGAGGTAGACACTCCTCTAACTCATCAATGGGCTTGAGGTCTGTTGGTTACTTTCCACCTGGTTTAGCCCATCTGCTGAAATGTTTTATACTAGAGTATGACCTCTGCACATGCTACAGCTTCTTGGAGCCACCAGTAAGAGCTGCATGCCAGGGAGACACAAAATGTGGATGAGCAGCCCTGAAAAGGCCCTCACATCAGAGGTACTAGTACTCTTTGAATACTCATACATCCCAACTTCCCTACTTCTGATTATAGTGCAGTAAAAGAGTATTGAACTTGGAATTTGAGGACCTTGTTAGTATATCCCTTCCTATAGAGATCTACTTTTAAAAAGAAAAAAAAAGAAAATTAACAAGACCTATAGCCTAAAATTTATAGTGGGAAGGCAAGAACAGAGACTTTTTAATTTTTATCTTTATATATGTATATACTTTGTTTTCCCTAATAGAATGTATGCTCTTTCAGGAACTGTTTGGGTTTTTTCGTTTTTTCTTTTTAATTTTTATTTAGAATATTTTTCCATGGTTACATGATTCATAATCCCCCTCTGCTCCCCCCTTCCAAAACTAGTAAGCAGTTCTACTGGGTTATACCTGTATCATTGTTCAAAACATATTTCTATGTTATTCAAATTTTTAGTAGAGTGATCCTTTAACATCAAAACCCTAATCACATCCCCATTGCACTATGTGATGAAGGATATATTTTTCTACTGCATTTTCATTTCCACAGTTCTTTCTCTGGATGTGGATAGCGTTCTTTCTAACAAGTTCCTCTGGATTATCATTGCATTGCTACAGATAGAAAAGTCTATTACATTCTATCGTGCCTTGGTTTTTACTTTTGTATCTTTAGTGTCTAATACAGAGGTTGACATATGGGTGCTTAATAAATTCATGTTAATTGATCTAACTGATTTGGGTTTAGGAAGGATTAACAAGGCTAATATCCTTCCCTCTATAGATGCTATCAGATTATGTGTAATATTCCACATAGGCACTACTGCTATAATTTATTGTGGGGGAATAACATTCTTGTCCCTCACATAGAGTAGAAAATAAACATGGGATGGGAGAAGGTGAAGAGAAGATGAGAGGGATGGAAATATCACCAAAATGCTAATGCATACATGTAAAAAATGGCTACAGATAGCATTTTGTTTTGGGATTCAGGATCATGATAAGGGGTAGGAAATTTCACATTCTATAATTTCCCAAGGAAAATTCTATTGACTAGGGTTCTGATCTGGCCTTTTGGATTAACAAAGAGGGAAGAAATTCAAGGAATGCCCTTAAATTTAAAACACAGTGAAAACTTTTTTTATTTTAGGAAGTGGGGTGGGGACTCATGAAGGACATCCCAGAGACTGATAACCTCGAACTGAAAGAGTCTCATCAACTAAGACACAAAGATACACAAGAGCATGGGGAAAGGCTCAGAAACTATTGTCAATGATGTAGCTGTCACTGACCTTGTGCCAGTCAAAACCACCTAACCTTTTAGAGTTTTCTCTGCTGAAAATCCCAGATAACTTGCAACTCACAGCTCATAGTGTGACCTACTACAAAAGATTTCTTCAAGACACACACAGTTGAAGGTTATATGCAGGCACACATGGAAAGCCCCCTGGGAATGCCACTATGGAAAGGTTTTACCTGCCTTTCTCTTTGGTGTAAGGAAAAGAACATTGGGACTAGATATAGATCAAGACGGAAAACCTGTTTTTGAAACTTATTGTGTAATACTCAGCAAGACACTTTTCTNTAAATATATTGATAATATAATATTATATATTATTATATGCTTTGCCATTGCACCCTAAAGTCCAAGGGACCCTTCTATCAGACTTGCAACTGAAACCCTTCAGGTGCTATCTCCTACATTAGAATGTGATCTCTTTGAGAGCAGGGATTGTCCTACTTTATGTGTATCCCCACCACTTAGCAAGGTGATTTGTATACAGTAAAAGTCTATTAAATGTTTTATTCACTTATTCAAACAAAGACAAGTCATCTGATACTGGTATTGAAGACTATGCTTTTGGTTAGCAACCCCATCTATTCCTTTATATACCCTTTATATCCACCTGAGTAAATCAAACTGAATTTTTCATTTGTCATTCTTGCCCTACCTTTTCCTATCTCTGTGCCCTCATTTCTGCCATTCTGCATACCTATAATGGAATTGCCTTACACCTGGAAGCAAAACAAAACAAACAAAAAAACTATATTCAGTGCCTCTTTCCTCTTCTTTTTCTCTCTTCTTCATCCTCCATAACATGACTTCTAATCTCATCTCTCAATGAAACCACTCTTTCCAAAATTACCGAAGAGCTCCAAAGTACAATATTAATGACTTTATCCATCCTTATTCTTTTTCACTTCTTTCTGTTATCAGAGGTTACCTTTTCTTCTTGATGATCTCTCTTTTTTTTTTGATTTTTGGAACACTGTTCTCTATATCTTGACTCTCTTATTCTTTATCTGACAGCTTCTCATTCTCCTTTGCTGGCTTGTCATCCAGCAAACCAAATCACCCATTAGGTTGCTCGACAATTGGGTGCTCTACTGAGGTAAATGCTCTGCCTTAGACCCTCTCTTTTTTTCTATCACTTTGTGAATTCATCAGCTCTCACAAGTTCAATTATTGTTTCTATGTAAATTCAATGTCTACAGATGCAGCTTTATGGAGCTAGCCATATGTCACGAATTGGACTTCTCAAATTAGATGTTCTATAGGCATCTCAAACACAACATATGCAAAGCAGTTCCCTATCTTTTCTCCCCACCTCTCTATTTTTCAACTAATCTATTATTGTTAAGGATAGCACCATTCTTTCAGTTTCTCAGGTTCACAATTATGGTTTTGTGACTCTTCACTCTCACTCATCCCACATATCTATTCAGTTTCTAAATCTTGTCACTTCTGTCTCTATAGCATCTCTCACATAATTCACATCTCCATAGCCACACAACTACCATCTTGGTTCAGGCTCTCATCATTTATCATCTGGGTTTGGGGAATAACATCAATTATCCTCCCTTTATCAGTTCTCTTCCCACACCAATAATCTACATAACTACTGAAGCACAGATGCGACCATGTCACTGCTTTACTAAAACTAAATAAAACAAACAAAAAAAGTAGTGTTTTCCTATTACCCATAGGATCATACAAACTTCTCTCTTTTGGACATCTGAAGCCCTCATTATCTTTCTAGCCTGATTCCTACTAGACATCTCCATTTGGAAAAGGAACTGTCATTTATTAAGTGCCTACTATGTGCCAGGAACTGTGCTAAGCATTTTAGAGATGCTGTCTCAATATTTTCACACAACACTAGGAAGTAGGTGTTATTATTCTCCCCTTTTTACAGATGAGGAAACTGAAGCTGAGAGAGAGTAAGTGACCTGTCAGGGTCATATGGCTAATAAGTATATGGGACCAGATTTAAACTCATATCTTCCTAATTCTAAGCCCAGGGTTCTCTACTTGTATACTGGATATACTTGGATACATTATTGACACCTCAAACTGATCCTTTGTAAGATAGAATTCAACTTTCCAACTAAACTCCTCCTCTCCCAAATCTCCCTATTTCTGTCAAGGACACTTCTCAATTACTCAGTTTTGGAGCCTCAGATTTAACTATGACTCTTTACTTTCCCTTTTCTCCCTTGCTAACTCAATCAAAGTCATCTAATTAATTAGTTATTTGGATTCTATCTCTAGAATTATTTCCTAGTTATCACATTTTGTTTTCTCTTATAACCCTAACCTTAAGCCAAAGCTTCAATAACCCTCATAGTATTGCCATAGTGCCCTGTTAATATTTCTTCTTGTTTCCAATATCTCCCATTTCCAGTTCATCTTCTTGGAGAAGAGATCTGAATTTAAAATTCTCTGGGGTTCCCTATTGCCTCTAGAATAAAACACACAAATTCCTTAGCTTGGAAGCTAAATACCTCCACAATTTGAATTCTACCTACATCTGCAATCTTTCCATACATTATTTTCCTCTATATTTTTTACATTAATTGGTTCCCATGCTCACCTATTACAATGTGTGCTCCTTAATCATAACAATTTTGAGGTACCACCTCACACCTAGCAGATTGGCTAACATGACAGCAAAGGAAAGTGGTGAATGTTGGAGGGGATGTGGGGAAATTGGGACATTAATGCATTGCTGGTGGAGTTGTGAATTTATCCAGCCATTCTGGATGGCAATTTGGAACTATGCCCAAAGGGCTTTAAAAGACTGTCTGCCCTTTGATCCAGTCATACCACTGCTGGGTTTATACACCAAAGAGATCATAAGGAAAAAAGACATGTACAAAAATATTTATAGCTGCACTCTGTAGTGGCAAAAAACTGGAAAACGAGGGTATGCTCTTCAATTGGGGAATGGCTGAACAAATAGTGGTATCTGTTGGTGATGGAATACTATTGTGCTCAAAGGAATAACAAACTGGAGGAATTCCATGTGATCAGGAATGATCTCCAGGAACTGATGCAGAGTGAAAGGAGCAGAACCAGGAGAACATTGTACAGAGACTGATACACTGTGGTAAAATCAAATGTAATGGACTTCTGTACTAGCAGCAATGCAATGATCTGGGACAATTTTGAAGGACTTATGAAAAGAGCACTATCCACATACAGAGGAAGAACTATAGCAGTAGAAACACAGAAGAAAAGCAACTGCTTGAACACATGGGTTATTGCAGATATGATTTGGGATGTTGACTCTATAAACAACCACCCCAGTGCAACTATTAACAATATGGAAATAGGTCTTGATAGATGACACATGTAAAACCCAGAGGAAATGTGTGTTGGCTACGGGGGTGGGGAGTGGAGGGTGGGGTTGGGGGTGGAAGGAAGAGTAAGAACATGAATAATGGAAACATGGAAAATTTTTCTAAAAATAAAAATTTAAAAAAAAAGAATGTGTGCTCCTTCACTATCTTGCTTTTCCATTTATACCCCTAGCACTTAACAAAATGTTTTCTACATAGTAATCAATACTTTTTCAGATATGGGTGCAATTTGCACTCAACCTACTATGCCTTACTCTTCCTAGTAAGTCCTTGCCTTCTTTCAAGCCTTAGTTAATCTTCTGTGAAGCTTGCTTATCCTGATCTTCAGTTGTTAATTCTCCCACTGTTCTCCAATTACCTTGGATTTACACACATAAACACACATATACACATGTACTCACATGCAGCAATTTCATTCCTTCCCCTTCTTAATCTACCAAGTAAAATGTAAATTCAGAGAATACTTTTTATTTTTGTATTTGAATCTCCAGTTCGTCACACAATATTCTGCATATTGTCTAAATTTAATCCATCTATTTTGAATTGATAGTGACACGTTTATAATATTAACAAACTAAATTTTATATAACACTTGATAGTTTTCAAAGCATTTTTCATACATTATCTCATGTGATCTCCACACCAATTCTTGAGGGATTATAAACAATTTTATATCTAATTTACAAGTAAGAAAACGGAGGCACAGAAAAGTTTGTTGATTTCCCATGTTCACACATACAGGCCCAGGTCTTCTTACATAAGTTCCATTAAACTAAACTCCTTGAGAATAATTTTCTTCAAGAACTTGTTTTTCTTTGAATCCCCAATTCTTTGCACAAAATCTAGCACATAGTATGGACTTAATAGATGCTTCTCAATTGGCTCTTACCAGAGCATCACAACTATTTTTCACACCTTTTCAACCAAAATCCTTTTGTGATTAATAGCATATATTTATATGCCTGCTACTTAGGAAGATATTCAGTGGACAGGGAATGGTCTTTTACAAGGAGAGAAGTTGTGCTTTCATGTGGCTTATTGCCAACAATATACAAATTGTCCAACAGTACAAATCTCTGAATTATGATAGAAATGATTTTCTGTTAAATATTTCAACCTGATTATCTATTTACTACTTTATAGTCATTCTTCCAACCTCACTGGGACATGCCAGTCCAACTTTGTAATTAATGACTTTTCCATTTCTTATTTTGCCTGAATCTGATCCTTGATTCACACTTTCTAAATTCTTCCTTTTCCATCTCTTAAGTTCTAACATTTTTCTTTATCTTATCTCCTTCAGAACAGAACTCTCCATAAAACAAGGCCCTTCACACTGAACTTTTCTTTAATCCCAAATCATCCCACCATCAGCCCATTGCTGGCTTCATCACCACAAGTATCATAATTCAAAAAATACCATGATCAACTGAGCTAACTTTTAGTGACAGTGATATCCCAAAGATAAAATCCTGGACTGGCTTCCTAATTGGAGATCTGTGCAAAACTTTGCACAGTCTTCATCAACAGCTGTGTTCTCCCTGACCCTCCAACACTTTTGTTTTGTCTTGTTTTTGTATAAATCTTTATTTTGGAATAGATGTTATGAAACTTGGCAGAGACCCTATAAGTGTATCATTAGTTTAAAAAGTTTATAGACCTTTGGCCAAGTTTGCCTTTGGAAAGTGATTCATTGATGCAAAGATTTGAATTTATTTAAGAAGGTATTTAGTTGGACAGTTCCAATTAAATGAATATGAAAAACCTTTCTTATCTCCAAGAAGTGAATACTTGAAAAATCAGTTTCTTTGCACAGAGTTTATTTAGAGTTGAACTGTGTCTGGTTCTATTACTTTTTATAGGTTTGAAGTCAGGCCATTTGCTTAGACTTATTGAATTTTTTTTTAAAAGAATAAAATTCTGAGTGAACTTTCTTGCTCTTGAAAATCCAAAGGAACATGAAAGAAGTTCATAAATTCCAGATATTAAAAAATGAAACTTTAGACAGTTTCTGGTACTGACCTTGTCACAACTAGTAAGAAAATCTAGAATCATTGCATTTTAGATATGGAAGGGCCCTTTGACTTCATCTAATCCAATGTCCCCATTATGCAGCTAAGAAAATAATATCCATAGAAGAAAAATGAGTGTTAGAGTTCCTAAAGTAGGATCAGAATTCCCCTTTCCTGATCCTGGATCAGTGATCATTCTATCATAGCATGCTGACCTAAAGAAATTATCAATAAACTTATAGCTTATGGGTAGTTTAATTCATCAATCCAACAAACATTTATTAAGCATGATTATGTGAAGGTAATATGGAAGAAAAAAAGAGGCTTTTATATTTGATCTTAAAGGTAATAGGGACTCACTAGAGTTAACTGAATGGGTGTTGGAGGAAGGCTTGATCAGATCTAGGCTTTAAGAATAACTATGATTTAACAGAGGGATGAAGGGTAGACTTGACTTTGGAGAGACTTAAGGCAAGTGAGATGAGCCAGTAAGCTATTGCAATAGACCAAGTGGTGAGAAGGACCCACCAGGGTGACAGCAGTGGTCATACAAGTCTTTACCTTCTGGGGAAAGGGGTTTTAATCAGGGTAATGAATTATTTGATCATTTCATGTTTTGTGTATGTTCTCAGGTACCTTTATGTCATATGCACATAAACACACACACACACACACATATTCCTCCCACTAGAGAAAATACATTAGAAATACTTACATACATATACATATACCTTATGATTATAATATGACATATATATTTATATACATTTATATAAATTATGGGCATTAACTTCTTTTCTTCAATAAAACTAAACAGTCCTAGATGAAAATACCTTCAATAGGTCCCTGCATTACATATGGCAACCCAAATGAAAGTGTTGGATGAAAATTTCTCCAGTACATCCCTAAAATACATATAGAAATTCAAATAGAGGTTCATTGGATTCCTGATACACATGGGACACCTTCCCCTTCCCTCTTGCCCAGATATCTCCCATGGATCCCTGTAATACATAGGGAAATCCAAATGGAGTTTTAGACTTAATATATTAAAATAAATGAAACAAAGTCAAAAATAAAATCAAACTCAAGCTCAAAAAGCAATTAAGCAAATGAGATGAATTAGAATTTAACCCCTCAGATTCCAGAAGACCTCTTTTACTCACATGCCACACAGGACCCTAAGCTTTAGGTGCCTGATTCATGTTTGACAGAAGCAAATGTCCATTTATTTATATAAATCCCCCACAAGGGAGTCTCTCAGTCAATCAACTAGAATTTATTTGTTAAGTCCTTAGAGGTTTTTTTTTTTTTGTTTAGTGCTTAGTGCCTTAAGTACCAGGCTCTGTACTAAGTAACAAGTCTTCCTCTATTTCTTTGAATATTTTAGATATTCTTATCTAGTCCTTCAACTTTCCCTCTATCATCCCTCTCCATCACTACATGACTAACCTAGAATCTTTT
The DNA here is from genome assembly GCF_016433145.1 of Gracilinanus agilis. Taxonomy (NCBI): domain Eukaryota; kingdom Metazoa; phylum Chordata; class Mammalia; order Didelphimorphia; family Didelphidae; genus Gracilinanus; species Gracilinanus agilis. The sequence goes on from NC_058131.1 coordinate 511,727,975, forward strand.
CTTAAAGACATCTTTATGTAAATCATTGTTGACAATACACTCATAACATCCTGTGTATTCTCAGTGCTCTTTTAGTTCCTTGTAATTCTGATCTCCTTTATAGTGTTCCATGATGATTAGTCATATGATCTTTCTAGGAGAATAATGCCATAAAAGTGATAGACTTTTGTGCCATAAAATAGGATTATTATAAGTACTGTATAATACAAGCCAATTTACTGTCTTCTCTCTAATAAGCTCAAAATAGCATGGATTTAAAGCTAGGAATGCCTTAAAAATTATTGAGTCAATACTTTCATTTAACAAATGAGAAAACTTGAGGTCTAGAGAGATTAAATGACTTGTCTAAAGTCAAACAGCTGGTGCCAGGAGTGAGATTTGAACCCAAGGCACAGGGGATAGAGTGCTGGGCCTAAAAGCAGGATAACTCAACTTCCTGGGTTCAGTTCTGTTTATACACTTGACTAGCTGTGTGACCTTGGACAAGCCATTTAACCCTTTTGGCCTCCATTACCTTTATAAACTCCCAAATCAAAGTTTCTAATATCAACACTTGCTTTACTTAACATTCTTTTGGCCTCCATTTCCTCATCTGTAATAAGGACCAGAGAAGGAAAAGGTAAACTACTCTAAAATCTTTGCCAAGAAAACCCAAAACAGGGTCAATAAAGTCTCAGACAACTGAAAATTGACTGAATAATAATAACTTCCTTTTTCTAAGTCTAGTATTTGATCCACTTTTCTGCTCCGTCTGTATTCTGGGTTCTCTCTCTCTCTCTCTCTCTCTCTCTCTCTCTCTCTCTCTCTCTC
>NC_058131.1:511728814-511734294 GCF_016433145.1 Gracilinanus agilis
TCTCTCTCTCTCTCTCTCTCTCTCTCTCTCTCCCATTGCTACTTCACAATTATGCATAATACAACCATGCAATATTCATATACCAAAGTCAAACCCTGAAAAAGTCATATAATTTGTGCTTATCTCTTGGTTTTATGGGGATCGGAAACAATATAATATCAGGAGGAGACACGACTTATTACTCTCCAAATAGACTGCTACAAAGTAGAAGCCGGCTCTCCTCCTTGTATAAGACCACCTTCTCTAAAATGGATCGGATCACAGCCTTCGTTTCTGAGTCTGCGCTGAGACAACTGCGAAAACGCATTACGGCATCCTTTTCCCAGATTGCCGCATTCCCTCCGCCCTGGGAATGTATCACAGTCTGGTAGCACTCAGCACTTTCAGCTTGTTAGTGCAAATCAACTTTTATGGCTCGGCTTATGTGAGAAAGGACAGTGAAATACCACGTCCATACATTTATTTGGCTGTTTGGACAAGGTTAGAATAAGAGCAGGGCAAAAATTGCAGCCCTTTCTGAGAGAGTCAAGAAAACCATTACTTTGAAACCAAATCACGTGCAGGCACACGCGCGCACGCACACACACCGAGATACGCACACACACAAACATGCACACACACGCAGCTGCTGCTAGCTGTGCTTGATAGGACCCCGAAGAAAATGAGAATGTTAGCTAAATGATTTACTACGAGCATAAGAGGACATTTTGACATACACCGCTTTTATGCTTTCCCATTTCCTATATAAAATTTGTAGAACTTTTGAAGCAGTTGGACTCCGATGGTCGGCTTAGCAGCTCCGACCACTTCAAACCCTGCAGACAGTAAGTGGCGAGGGACGGTAAAGAATTACCAACAGATTGGGAGTTGAGAAGTAAGAATGATGAGCAAGGCAAGCGTTGATATTAGAAACTTTGATTTGGGAGTTTATAAAGGTAACGGAATGTGACAGCCAGTCATCGGGATTCTGAAATGGGAAAGTGCAGGATTACAGATGATAGCTTTTAGTGAAGGGCAAAATCTTTTAAATCTTTTAGAGCTGAAGTTTCAAGGTAAAGTCAAAACTAGATTAGAACATAATCAATACTCTAAGATTTACCAGGAGTTTTAGAACATTTTTCCTCAGAAGGTGTGTCTTAGGAAATGGTCTTAGAAAACCATTTGAAATGCTATCGAGAGAAAAGGTCCTTGGTGGTGGTGATAAAAACGAAGACGACTTTGGAATTAGAAACGATGTAGGATACGTATAGATGAACTACTTATATATACATGCTCTAAAAACAAAATGAATAATTATGCATAATTTGGATATTTTATATGTGTTTAATTCAAGATCACTAGAGATCCATAATTTATCCCTCCATTCAATTGGGGAGCATTTATTAAGCATCTGCCAGGTTCAAGTGCTCTGCTAGGGGGTCGGCATATAGAGACATAAAGGAAACAATCTCTGTCTTCAAGGAGCAAGAGGGGTCAGCGAGTCCATGAAAATAGAACCATAAAAATAAAATATAAATAAGAAATATAAAATAAATAAATGTAAATATGAGGAAGCTGAGACCAATAAATAAAATATATAATTATGCCTATGTCATGGAATATAGACATACACAAATGCATGTGTATATATACACATATATACCATTTGTGTATGATATATACATGCATGTACAAATGTTCACGCATATATGTTTTTACACATATAAACACACACATATACACACACTTGTTTTCCCTTTTCTTTGGAGACAGGCAATGTTCCTTGTTTTCTCTTCTAGGTCTCTATGTTTGATATGTTTTTTTTAAATTTTTGTTCATTATAGCTTGGAGATGTGAATATCTGGAATGAACATTTATATCATTCTTAAGGTTTTATGGATCAATGGGAGACTTAGACAATTGTGAACCAAAATTTTGGCCTAGGATAATAGTAAAGGTTATTGGTTGACTGCTATCCCTAGCACTTAACACAAAGAACTTGTGTAGGTGCATTTATGTATGTATGTATGTACAAAATAATTTTATCAGGGGAAGCAAAAAAAAAAATTTTGGGAAAAATCAAGGAAGGTCTCAGGTAGAAGACAGTGACTGAGCAAGTTTTTGAAGGTTTCCTAAGAAGTAGAGGTAAGAAAAGTGTATCTTCCAGGCAAAGGGGACTATCTGGAACAGTTCAGTTTGACTAGAACAAAGAATATGAAGAGGAATAATGTGTAATATATCTGGAAAAGCCAGCTGGAGCCAAGTTGTGAAAGGGCTTTAAATAATAAATAATTAAATATATAGTCTTCATAAGTTGCCGTGACCAAAACACACACACACAGAGTAAAACAAAGGAACCTTCAGCTAGTGGCTAGTTTTCCAGTAATGACTTTCTGCCACTTTATTGAGGCTGTTCCTCAGATGACAGAACCACACATTCAGTTGATAAAGCACACTTTGGCCATTCCTGGCACAGTGAATATGTTGCTAGCCTAGCTTTTCAACAACCTAAAATCACAGTACTTCATGATGATGTATCAAAATAGCATTGTGATGAAATTGTCTAACACATAGAGCAGCCAAAGCTTTCAAATGACAAAATTCACTGACGTTCTCCTGATTGTCACTCAAAATAGAGAATTTTAGACTTTTTTTTTTTTTTTACAAAACTAAAAGAATCTTCTTGTTTTCTTCTAGTCTAGGCACCCACATATTGTATTGGAAATTCATTCGCACCTCTTATTGTTGATCCATTTAAAAGTTTATGCAAAAAAAGAAATTCTTCACAAAGCGGAGACATCTAGATGTTTCAGGAGATAGAGCAGCAAGTCTGGAATTGGGCAAACCTGAGTTCAAATGGAACCTTAATCCCTTACTAGCTACATAGACCTGAGCCAGGCATTTCTCCCATTTCTCCTATCGTCTTCAATTTACTCATCTGTGAAATGGAAATGATAGTAATAGCATCTACCCCACAAAGTCATTTAAAAGACAAAATGAGAAAATATATGCAAACCACTTAGCACATCTTTTCAGCAATCAATCCATCAATAAATTTCTATTGAGTGCATTCCATTTGCCAGGCACTGTTCTAAGCATGATGCCCTTCTACTTAGATAATGTTTATGGAACAATGATCCTAGGCCAAAACTCTGTCTTGTTTGTAATGAACATTCTATGAACCATTTCTCAGGTGGATGAAACAATTACCTTTTGTAGCTGAATAAATATGTTAATATATAAGCTCCATAAGTTCCCTGTAGACATTTTTTGCACACCTCTAATAGCATATATAATAACAGTGATATTTTATTCAAGCCTGATACCATATGATTTTAAACTTCTTTGCAAGGTCTCTATATTTGATATGGTTTTTGTTGTTGTTCATCATAATTTGGAGACTATGAATATCTAGTATACAACATCTATTTAAAATATTGTTTTAAAAATTTTTTATGACTCAATATGACACCTAGACAATTGTGACACAAATTTTGATCCAGTAGAGCTTATATTGAATGAGTTCTCCAGAATATTTTGAAGTCTATTTTTGTATTATGGTGATTCATCTATTGTCAATCTATAAAAGATAACAAGCATTTGACATATAATTCCAGACAAAAGACCATGTCTTGCTAAGTGCTCAGAAAGTGCTTTCATTGATGTATTGTCATGTTTCTACCATTTCCTTGAATGACTTACATTGATCACTCAGTCCATACTCCTTAAAGATAACCCTACTCTAATGTCTAGTGGTAATGACATGGTCCTTAATTGCAATCATAAAATCCTTCTTTCCACAAACAAATCCACATGATTCAGCCATTTGTTCAAGGATTCTTTGTCAACAAACTATGAGCTGAGTTCATCCAGATGTTATCTGTGAAGAGTCTTTTCATTCTTGATTCTTAGATATTTTATAGGTTTCATCTAAAAGTAAATCACTAAGGGCAATATTTGACAAATCCAGAGCTTTATATAACTTTTAACAACTGTACTAATGCTTAGAGAAGTGATGTGTACTTTTAAAAAATAATGTTTTTTCAGGTTTTTTACCTGTTTCTCATTTAATCTAAGAATATATGTACATATATTTATATCTAAGTATATCTATATCCATCTTCCTCTGTTTTAGCAAAGGAAGTGCCACTAATCTTTCTATACCTACCTCAGGGTGATGGATTCTACATCAATGTATGATACAAGTTTTTAAGGAGAACATTTTCCAAATATTTTATTATCCATTTATAGTTCCAACATAGATGTTAATTGCTTTAAGTGTGTTGTTCCCATTCGTCTTTGATGTCAGGTTGTCAACAATTGCTTAACATATTCAACTAAAGTTTTCTCTTTTATATCATTTTACTAAATAAATCTTCCAAGGGACCAAGGAATTTGTGGGAATTGCCTTTATTCATTGGTTCAATGAGAATTCCAGATTCAAGCTCAAACCCTTCAGTCTTTATCTTTCCTGGAAATAAATTGAAATTTTTATGCTTATTGAGTCCAGATGACATTTTGATATCATTGGATATTTGTCAAGATGAGGAAGCTTTTAAATGTATATGTGTTCTCCCACCTCTTTCCCTCCAGTGGAACTATATAACAAAATCTCATCCAGGTGTTATTTATAAGCGATTTATAAGATGTTTTGGATTGACTTTTTGTATTTATTTGGGAGCTCTACTTAAGTTTTATTTAGAAGAGATGATAATGGTTTGAGGACAGAGAGAACTCTAATAAGCTTAAGCTCCCTAAAAGATGTTATGTCATTTTGTATTAGTTGCTCTTGAAATTATAAAGTATTATATTTTCAGGAGAGATCAGTTTTCCATATGGATATCAAATACTAAAGCATTCTCACTATACTAGAGCTTTTTGTATATATTTGTAGTATATAAATAGGTCATTTTTGCAGAATTAAACCAAAGGCTGTAATAATGAACAAAGGAAATAAAAATAATATAATGCTTTCAGGCAATTTGTTCAATAACTATTAAATTGATAATAAGTTGTTTTTATACTAGTGGGACTTCTATTTAGTTTTGGGTGTACATCAAATAGTAAATACAATGACAGAATTTTGTAAATTGTTTCCTTTTGAAATGGCTGCATTTTAATATAGCTAGGGATAAGGATAAAAACCATAATTTCAAAAACACGGGAAGCTCCTGGATGAGAAACACACACCTACAAACTGACATTATCTAAGTAATAGAATCTTGGAGAATTATTTCATTTGCTAAGAGGTTATATAAATTGCTAGTGGTCACACAACCAGTATCTATGAGAGATGGGAATTGAACCAAATCAGTCATCATACATTTGTTAAGCATTTATTCCATGCCAGGTACTGTACTAAGAGTTGAAGATATATAGAAAGACAAAAACTGGTCTGCCCTCAAGAAGTTTATGTTCTAATAGAGGGCAGAATGTGAGTAACTGCATTTATATGCAGTTACTCACATTCTGCCATATATATATATATATATATATATATA
>NC_058131.1:511734643-511753211 GCF_016433145.1 Gracilinanus agilis
GAGGAGAGAGGAGAGAGATGGAGAGAGGAGAGAGAGAGGAGAAAGATGGAGAAAGAAGAGAGAGGAGAGAGAGATGGAGAGAGAAGAGAGAGGAGAGAAAGAAGAGAGAGAGATGGAGAGAGAGATGGAGAGATGAGAGAGAGGAGAGAGATGGAGAGAGGAGAGAGGGAGGAGAGAGAGAGAATGAATCAGTTCTAGGAGCTTTAGGTGGCCTGAAATAGACTTAGTGTAGTCTGTGGGATCTAAGTCTTGAAGGAATATGGAGAAATTCAGGGGGCAGAGCACTACAGGCACAGAGGAGAGCAGGTACAAGGGCACTGAGATAGAAGATTGAATTGTAGAATTAAGATCTTATAGCTAGCATGCAGGAATGAAAAAAGAGGGGTTGAGTGTTAGAATATTGGAATGGTGAGAAGGAGTTAGGATCCTGTGCCTGATTCTGGACTATGCTATGTGGACTATTTCCATAGCAATCTCAAAATTAATATGGCATACTTAGCATAAAAAGAGTAGGGAGGGCTGAACTGAAACACAAGTTCCTTGATCAGCTCACAATCAGCCCCTTTGGGCAAGGGAATTTCATTAAATATTAACTGGATTTTGAAGGAGTCTCCTATTAAATAAGCTGTAGGAACATTCAGTTCTCAGTGAGGTTCACACTTTTTGTGTTATCTGTATCAGCTAAGAAACTACTGCACTGGTTCAAAGGCTCAAGGCCAAAAGAAAGTTTTAGCCAACTTAATGAAAATTAGTCAGAGAGTATAACCAGAAATTTAATGCCCTCTTCCTTGGTTCCTGTTCTTATTTCATTGGAATTTCTTAAAGTCGCTACTGGGCAACCCTGAGGCCATGTTGATATGTAACTTCCTATTTCATCAGAGTACTATTTCTTTTTTGTTTTTTTTTTTGTTTGTTTTAAATGGATACTATCTGTAGACAAGACAATATCTACAAAATGAGCTGAAACATGAGCTAATAGAATTTAGAACTATAAGGGATAGTAGCAATTACCTAGTCTGACAACATTTTATGAATGAGGAAACGAAGGGTCTCATAGTTAAAGTGATTTTTATAAGGTCACATTGGTTGTAAAAAGAACCAGGATTTTAGGCCTGGTTCTTTTATTCTAAATCTAATGTTTCTTAGGCTTGATTACTTGTTTGATAATCAATGGGATCTGATGACTCAAAAAGTCAAAATCCACTTGATCAATGGATCTTTTATTTTGCTGTCATTTCATCATATAAATGTGACCCATATTTTTTAAGTAGATGTTTATGTTGCCTTTTCTTGTCAATATTTGAAGCAAGAAAAAATTGGCTGATAAGTAAACAACATTGATTGTCTAGCTTTGCACTCATCTGCTAAACAAAGGAAATGAAATCAATCTAGTCTTAATTCTAAGCCTGAAAAAAAAAAGTAATAGTATGATCTAAACTTTTGCTTTGCTGGTCTTTATGTGGAGAAATCTATCTTCTCAGTTTAGAAAAATTAGCATCAAATTTTCCCATCTTCAATTCTACCAAGCTTTCACTCTGTACAGTTAGTTATTCATAGTTCTTTCTATGAATGAGCAAAACAAATATAGCCACCCCAAAGGAAGTGGCCCTTCAAGCACACGAGGTTATCTATTTTATACTCCAATAAATCTTGTCTTCTAATTACAAAATCTACTTCTCTTTAAAAAAAAAATCTCACATAGTATAATCTCATCCATTCGCCATCTGGTCTTTCAATAGCTCATATACATTTATCTGTATGTGTGTATATGTGTACCTACCTAAATGTATATATATTTATATATGTATATGTGCATATGTGCATTATGCAATATACCCCTATGTATATACATATGTGTAACTATTTTTATATGTTGTGTTTCCTTTGCAAGTTGAGGTATTTTATTTTATGCATTTAAAACTGTTATTCTGCCAATGGCTCCCTTGTCTTCACCAGACTACCAAAAAGGGGTTTGTGACACAAAAAGGCTGACATTTTATAATTCATAATTCCAAATCATAATTCCAATTCATAATTCATCTATAACCTTCCTAAAATGTGATACTCACAGCTAAATACAGTACTCCAGATGGGAGCTTACCAGGGCAAAAAATGGTGTATATATAGCAGAACTATCATTACCTTCACTCTAGATACTGTGCTTCTCTTAATGTAGCCTTGGATAATGTTTGCTCTGGAGATTTTCATTTCACTTTCTCACATTGAGTTATTGACTCATACTGAGTCCAATAAAATTGCTTTATTTTTTTTGTAACTGTTGTCTATCCTCATCTCTTTCCAATTCTGTATTCTTAAGTTTATTTTTTCAACCAAAGTGTAACATTTCATATTTATAATTCTTCATTTTTTTCTTATTCTATTTGGCTCAAGTTATAGCATATCAACATCCATTTTGGATCCTGACTCTGTCATCCAACTCATTAGTTCTGCTTACTAAGTTCAACAAATTTGACAAATGGCTTTTCCATGCCTTTTTAAAGAGACTGATTAATATATTGAACAGAAAATATTGAAAAACAGGGACCCTCTGTAAGTCGACAATGATTCATTAATGATAACCCTTTGGAACCAGAAGTGTAACTGCAGTAAGTGAGATTCATTTCTGAATCCACCTTACTGTACTATTTATCTTACTGAGATGTTTCCATTTTCTCCACAAAGAGAGCAGGAAAGGTTCTTTAAAATGCTTTGATAAAACATAGGTAAACTATATTTAAGGCATTTTCTCATCTAGCAGCTAAGTTCCCCTATTAAAAAAGAAAATGAAGCTAGTCTGACATGACCTTTTCTTGATGAAGACATCATTGCTTCCCCTTCTAAGTGCTTACACACCATCCCTTTAATAATATCCTCCAGAGTTTCCAAGAATACAAGTTAAACAATGATCCCTACTATTAAGTCTCTATTTTCTTTAACTTATTAAAAATGGGGCATTTTCCATTTTCTAATTATTTTAACTCTCTCATCCTTCAATATTATTTGAAGATCATCATTAATTTATAAGCAATCATACATACTATTTCTTTCAAAACCCTTGAATGTAGTTCACCAAGAACTGGCAACTAAATTCATTTAGGATAGCTATATGTTGTCTTATTTCCTCTGCATTTGTTTTTCATTTCCACTTCCTATGAACAATTTTAACTGTTTCTCTCTGTAGTCCAAAAATCTTTATCCTTGTTTATGAAACCAAAGCAAACTAAGAACAATAAGCTCAATATTCTTACCATCATTCTTTGTCCTTATTCTTCAAAGGTGTCCTATCCCTAATTTGATCCTTCCCTTTTCCCGGACACATCTAAATTTATCTTTTAGTGGTCCTTAGCCATCATTAATACTTTAGTTTATTCTGGGTTTTGGTGCTTCTGACACTATTCTTAAAGATCTATTCTCTTCTATTGCATTCATCCTCTGTTACTTGCCCTTGGTTCCCTCTTCTATACATGCCTATTAAAAAATGAATTGGTTGATGAATTCCCATTTCAATAATATAATTCTATTTTCTCCTCATCCTAATCATTTGAATGTGCCCTTAGAATTTCATTGTTGAGAGTTTCACATTCCTCTCAGGCTGAATATTTCTGCAAAAGACTATTTTTTTTTTATTTTAAGCCTTGATTTATTTATTTTTAAATTTCTGAATCACTTAAAATCTGCTCTACCCAAATCTAGGAAGAATGTCAGAAGATGCCCTCCTTGTTGATCTAAATTGGAATCAAAGTAGTAATCTCCTCTGCTTTCTTTCTCTACCTTTTAAAACATGAAACCATTCTTATGACAAGTCAAGTAGTTATTATTTACTTTGATTTGGGGAAAGAAAGGATTGCAAAAAATTTCCAGGTAGTTTATGACCCTGTCAAATAACATTCTTCTATTTTGGAAATGTGATGTGTTTTTTGAGTTCCTCCTCATCTGAATTGGTTTCTCTGCTGATGCTCTTTAGAATACTCTCATGAAAATATCATTTCTATTTCTCTATTCATTGATTTTAATTCAAATAATCTCTATCAAGTTTATTTTTACTTAATTTTTTTTCCTATCAGGTTCCTAGCTTACCTCACATTAGTTTATTTTCTAAATATACAATGTTACTTTAACACCCCTTTTATCTACCCAACACCTTATCTCCATAATGATGATTAGGTCAAATCTGCCATCTTTTATCTTAATATCTCTGATTCACCCTCTTCATTACTAATGAATTGTGCATCCTTCAGTAGTCATTTAAGGCTGTTATTATTATTGGCTTTCTTCTTAAACATTGTTTTTCATGAATTAATAATGATATATATCAGACTTACTAGATATTGGTGGACATTGTTTTCTCTTTTCATTTTAAAGTCCTCATAATCACAATTGCAGAAAATCAGGAAGGAAAGAGAAAAAAATTTATGAAGTGCACACTATTGCTAGGTACTCTGATGAATACTATTCAAATATTATCTCATTTTATCTTCAAAACAAGTCTGGAAGGTAGATGTCATTATCTCCATTTTAAAGTTGAAAAACTGAGGCAGAATGTAGCTAAGTGACTTTTCAGGATCATAAAGGTAATATGTTTCTAAGGTTGGATTTTAACTCAAGTCTTCCTGACTGCAGGCTCAATGCTCTATCTATTCCATTTCCTAGCTGTCTCTAGACAAACGTGTTTTTTAACCACTTATTTAGTTGCATTCCAACTCTGTCCAAATATCACAATTCATGTATTTTATGACATAGTTCCACCATCCAAATCTTATTCTCAGATACCATATCAACATTGCATTCAACTAATATTAATAAAGTCCTAATATGCCCAGGATATTGTGATAAGATCTTTGTATACCAAAAGTAGAAAAGTATATCCAAGGTAATTTGAAGGGAGAGAGAAAGAGCAATAGCACTTAGGGGTGGGTGATTGTGGGGATGTGTAATCAAGGGAAGTTTCACAGAGCATGTATTGTCTAAGCTACATTTGATGGAAGATAAATTATTGCAGATTAAGTAGTAGTCTCTACTAATTTCCATTGCCTGGAGAGATTTGATAAAAGTAAATGATCTTCATTTACGGTGCTATCATTATGCTTATTCAGATATTGCTATACATTCTCTCAGGAAGGACATCAGGGAGGAACATTTTAGGTGGAGCAAATGGTAACAAACAATCTGATCTGAATTAGTTTCACAGTACATTTTCTTAGTTAGTTGAAGGGCTCATCATTTTTCCCTAACCTTGGGCGTATTAAACTTATCAGTATCTTACAAAAAATAATCGACATATTCCAAGGATAAAAAAATGCCTATTTTCTTTCAGTCTGAAGAAGTGAATGCACACGCCTGGGCCTCTTTGGATTTTGTACTACATTTAAAGCATTGGAACTCATATAAACATGTTCAGACTCTCCTACTCAAAATGAGTCTAAGTTTGAGGTCTGGGTCCAAAAACAAAATTAAGAAAGTAATATAGTCTAATTGATTAGGTTAAAGAGTAAAACTCTCTATTGATCATATTGGATCAAGATATTCCTTAGAGATTTGCCATGAAATTCTAATCGTTTCACATGAGGAAAATTAGAGAAGTGAGTATTCTCATAGTCAACAAAGAAAATTAACTATGAGTATTTAAGACTAGGAAGGATGAGACAAAGAAGTAAAAACAGTGACTCTTGTGGGTTCTCCCAAATTCCCACCTAAACAAGTTTAAAATAATTCCTCAAAATGAATTCTTGAGTAGGAGAACCAACAGAAAGGACACAGTGAACAATTTTCCACCCAAGGCAATGTAGAAGTTAGCATGATAAGTCCTTATCAGTGGCATAAGAGTAGAGCATGGTCCAGCACAGGCAAGCCACAACAGTCTTTGGGAGCAAATGAATCAGCAACAGAGGCTTCTTTAGCTTTCAGTAGCAGTAGAAATGCTGATCCTAAAGAGACCATGAAATGGAGAGAGGGGTCATCTCCACTCTGTGAGGCTAGCATCACACATCTGTAGGTACACCTTAAACAGTGGACTATCCATATTTGTCTACCTGTTGTTCTCTTGTCCTTTAGAGAGCTCACTGTGAAATCTGCACTGACCAAACATGGGACCTTGGTTGCCAAGGGTACTAGAGCATCAACTGTGAGCTTCTTGTTCATAACAAGTACCACAAGTTTATCATTGAGAGTTAGAGGATTATTCTCTGTCCCTGGTAAGACACTGTTGCAGCTTACTTCTTGCTTGGGGATGAGATAGACCTAAAGGGACACTTCTGGGTCAGAAAACTAAGAGAACAAGGTGCTCTTGAACTGAAGTTGGGTGTGTTAGTGTGAAATAGATGGGTAGGACTTTTTGCCTGTGTGTGAACACATATAAATACATGTGTATCTGTATACTTATAAATATACGTTAAGGTGTCACTGATTATTATAGGTTTGATTGTCCCCAGTAATGGATTCTGAGAGGAATTTAATTTTTCATAAAATCTAGAATTTCCAGAAATGTTTTTATCACTAGTGATTTTCTATAATTTTTGAGAGACTAGACCTATAATCTCATTAGTATGCTGAAATCTCAAATGAACATTCCTTTAGAGTCTCAGGAACTTCCCACAAAGGGCAAGAGGGTCAGAAAATTGGTCAGAACAAGATGATAGTACACCTTTTGCTGGTACTGGATACAGGAATCCTTTGCACTGCCCATACTTGGTTTGAGGTCACAGCCCAGTCCCAAGGTGAGGAGGAGCACTAGCAAACAAGATCATGGGACTGCAGGGGAATGGGGACTCTGATCATAGTTCCAGGGTGGAAAATAGTGCTTGTGGTCACTCTTAGTCCAGAGCACAGGCCAAGAGGATAGTGGCCACACCTCACTTTAGATCATACCACATTGGAAGAACTTAAACTTTATAAGTATCCATGATTAGCTCTCAAAAGAGCAACACAAAAACCTGAAAATTGAGATAGAGTCCCCCTCCATCTCTGAAACAGCAATTGACTTTAACAAAAAGTTAAAAGTTTAAAAATAGGTTAGAAAAAAAATGAGTAAAAATGAATCTGTCCATAGATAGTTACTATGGTAACAGGTAAGATCAAAACAAATTAAAAAAGAAGACAACAGAGTCAAAATAGCTGAATACAAAACTTCTAATAAAAGTGTGATTTGATCTTAGCACCTCCTAGGACTCAAGAACATTTTTTAAAAATAAATAATAAAAACAGAATAAAAATTGAGAAAAGAAATTAGTGATGTAAAAAAAATCATGAAAAAGAATGAACAGTTTGGTAAAGAAGACATAAAAAAATGAAAAAAATAATACTTTAAAAAAACAGAATAGACCAAATGGTAAAAAAAAAAAGGTACAAACATTGACTAAAGAGAAGAACTTCTTAAAAGTGGAATTAGTCAAGTGAATAAAGGTGTACAAAAATTCACTAAAGAAAAGGAGTTCCTAAAAAGCAAGATGGGCCAAACAAAAAGGGAAATACAAAAGCTCAGTCTCAGATACTTCCTAGGTGTGTGACCTTGGGCAAGTCACTTAACCCCCATTGCCTAGCCCTTACTGCTCTTCTGATTTGGAACCAATACAAAATATTGGTTCTAAGACAGAAGGTAAGAGTTAAAAAAATAAGGGGTGAGAAAGAGAGATGTACTGCCAGAAGGGAGAAGGGAGAAATAAAGTAGGATAAATTATCTGGTATACAAGAGGCATGATAAGGTTTTTACATTAAAGTTGAAAATAGGGAAGTGGCAATAGTCAGAAGCAAAATATTTTTGAGGAGTAATAGAGTGAGAGAGAACAGAGGAAAATAAGATTAAAGGAAATACACTAGTAGTGATCATAGATGTGAAGAAAATTCCCACTAGTTTCTCTGATAAGGGCCTCATTTCTCAACTATATAGAAAATTGAGTCAAATTTATAGGAAAACAAGTCATTCTCCAACTGATAATAAAAGGATATGAAGAGTCAGTTTTTAGATGAAGAAATTAAAGCTAAATATTGCCATAAGAATAAAGGAAAAATGCTTTAAATCATTATTAAGCAGAGAAATATAAATTTTTAAAAAAACTACAAAGTACCATCTCAGATATATTAGATAGGTTAATGTGACAGGAAAGGAAAATGCTAAAAGTTGGAGAGGATGCAAGAAAATTGTGAAATCAATGCACTGTTGGTGGAGTTGTGAATTAATCCAACCATTCTGGAGAGAAATTTGGAATCATGCACTAAGATATATAAAACTGTGCATATCCTTTGACCCAGTAATACTACTTAGGCCTATATACCAGAAATATAGTTTTTAATTTTTAAAAATTTTTACTATAAAGTTTATTTTTTCCAGTGTTCATGTTCATCCAACTTCTTAAAATTTGTTTTCTAATATTTTGCAATACTAGTTTTCCATCTTCCACCCTCACTCTTCCCAGGGAAGTAGATAATATGATATAGGTTGTAAATATGTTATCAAATGATACATATTTCCGTGTTCATCCTGTTTTTTAAAAAAGACATATTTCTTATACCAGAGAAAGTTCATGAGGAAAAAAAAAGTTTAAAATGCTATATTTCAATTTGAATTTGAATTCTGTCTGTTTCTTCCATGGTGCTGAATATCCTTTGGTTTGTTATGGTTATGAATCTCTTGGAGTTGTCCTTTATCCTTGCCTTAAAATACATATAAATAATAAATAAATATAACTCCACTACTTCATGGATTTTCATGTATTACATCTATCTAGAGACCTAGAACATAATTCTTGTGAGAGATGAGGGATTACTTTATTGTTGTTACTGTGTACAACATTCTCCTGGTTCTGCTCACTTCACTTTGTATCACTTTATATATGTCTTTGAGGGTTATTTTTATGATCATCTTGTTTGTCATTCTATATGGCACAATGGTATTCCATTACACACCACAACTTGTTCAGCTGTTCCCCTATTGATGGATATCCCCCTTAGTTTTACAGTACCTTTGCCACCACAAAAAGAGCTGTTATAAATATTTTTTGTACAAGTAGGGTTTTCCCCCCATATTTTTAATCTCTTTGGGAAATAGCAGTTCACTATACTGAAGTATTGGAGCAGTAGTAGTATTGGATCAAAATCCAATCACAGTTTGATGGCTCTTTGAGAAGGTTCTAAATGGCTCTTCAGAAAGCTTGTATCAGTTCTCAGCTCCAGAAGCAGTGTATTAGAGTCATGATTATTCCTTATCCCTTCCTGCATTTATCATTTCCTTTTTTGTCATGTTAGTCAGTCTAATGGGTATGAGGTAGTACCTCAGAGTTGTTTTAATTTTCATTTCTCTAATCAATAGTGATTTGCAGTATTTTTCCATATGACAAAAAATAGTTTTAATTTCTTCACATGAGAATTGTCTGTTCCTTTTCTTTTGACCATTTTGCCAATTGAGGAATTCTTTGTATTTCTTAAAAAATTGAATCATTTCCTATATTTTTGAGAAATGAAGCTTTTATCAAAAAGGCTTGCAGTAAATATTTTTTCCCAGTTTGTTCTTTGCTTTCTAATCATGGTTGCATGTTTTCGTTTTTGCTGGTAGAGAAACTTTTTAATTTAATGTAGTCAGAGTTATCTATTTTATATCTTATAATGTTCCCTATATCTTATTTTGACCTAAATTATTCCCTTATTCCTAGGACTGACAGATAAAGTATTTTGTGCTCCCCTAATCTGGTTATGGCATCTTCCTTTATTTCTAAATCATGTATCCATTTTGATTTTATATTGGTATACAGAGTGAAGTGTTAGTCCGTGCCTAATCTTTGCCATATTGTTTTCCATTTTTCCCAGCAGTTTTTGTCAAACAGTAAGCTCTTCTTTCAGTAGCACAGATCATTTGGTTTAGCAAACATGAGGTTACTATTTACCATTGTGTGCTGAGTGGCTAATTCATGCAATTTGTCTTCTACTTTATTCCTTTGACGGTACCATAATATTTTGATGGTTACCACTTTATAATATAATTTGAAATCTGGTACAACTATGTCACCTTCCTTTAATTTTTTTATTAATTCCTTTGATATTCTAAGTCTTTTGTTCTTCCAGATAAATTTTGTTACTGTTTTCATAGTTCTATGAAATGCATTGAATAAGTAAATTAAATTTGGAATTTTTATTATATTAACTTGACCTACCCATGAGCAATTAATGTTTAGATCTGACTTCATTTGTGTAACAAGTGCTTTGTAGTTGTGATCATGTGGCTTCTTCATTTTCCTTGGAATGTATATTTCCAGGTATTCTATATTCTCTACAGTTATTTTAAATGATATTTTTCTTTCTGTCTCTTGATGTTAAGTTTTATTGGTAGTACAGAGAAATGGTGATGGTTTTGTAAGCTTATTTTTATATCTTGCAACTTTGCTAAAGTTGTTAATTGTCTTGATGTTTTTTTCTAGTATTTTCTAGGTTTTCATCATATCATCTTCAAAGAGTGATAGCTTTAAAGAAGGAAACTATAAGTAAATTGGGAGAACATAGAATAGTATACCAGTCAGATCTATGGGAAAGGAAAGATTTTAAGACCAAGAAAGAGATAGAGAACATTACCAAATGTAAAATGAATAATTTTGATTATTTTAAATTAAAAAGGGTTTGTCCAAACAAAAACAATGCAACCAAAATTAGAAGGAAAGCAACAAATTGGGGAAAAATCTTTATAACAAAAACCTCTGACAAAGGTCTAATTACTCAAATTTATAAGGGGATAAATCAATTGTACAAAAAATTGAGCCATTCCCCCCCCCCAATTGATAATTGGGCAAGGGACATGAATAGGCAATTTTCAGATAAAGAAATCAAAACTATCAATAAGCACATGAAAAAGTTTTCTAAATCTCTTATAATTAGAGAAATGCAAATCAAAACTCTGAGGTACCACCTCACACCTAGCAGATTAGCTAATATGATAGCAAAGGAAAGTGTTATGTGGAGATGGAAAGCATGGAATCCCTGCAAAGATACAGGAACAGCCTCACCCAGAATTCCAGGGGACACCCTGGAGAACTTTGGGTGAGGGGGCAGTTGAGAGGAATTGGCAGTTACTTAATGGAGGTTGAAGTGAACAGACACTCTGCTTACTACTCCAGACTTGGGGATCACTTGGGTGACCATTGTGGCATAGCCAGTGTGGTTACTACATAAGGATTAGCCTGTTTAATAGGGTTAGTCTTTATCAACTTCAATACAACAAATATTTAGTGATTACAGAGTAAAGATATTCATTAACAGCAGGAGAGCCAGTTTTAGTTAAGTGCCTTCATCCCCTCCTGTGAGGGGGGAAGGGCAGCTTCAACCTAACAGCTCAGGGTTACCTTTCATTATCCTAAAACCCTCATTAACCTCTCTAGTTTTCCTTATTATTTCCTAATATAACCTTTACCTTCAATATCTGTGCCTGGAAATTATTTGGGGAATACTCACAACTCAGTCTGAACATCTAGTTTGAATCTTGTCTGGTGCCAGTCTTAAGATCATCTCTGTCCTCAACAGTTATATAGCTAGCTTCTGTTTACTCATCTATCAGACCTGTGAGGAATATAAATTAAAGAAAAGGAACATCATTGGGGTTTCAGCCATAACAGAAATTTACCAGAAGAATCTTATCCTGTCTCCATACTCAACTGAAGCAGCAACTGTTAGAGGGTGAGGGGTTTGAGATCCAGGAGTGTTTAGCCCCCTCCTTCCTCACTGAAGCTTGTCAATCTGTGACTCTTTACTGGAAGCTTTATTTGGCCCTGACACATTTATCTGCTTCTCCAAATTATCTTTTATTATCATCATAACAAAAGTAATGAATGTTAGAGGGGATGATGACAAAATTGGGATGCTAATGCATTGCTGGTAGAGTTATGAATTTATCCAACCATTCTAGAAGGCAATTGGGAACTATGTCCAAAGGGCTTTAAAAGATTGCCTGCCCTTTGATCCAGCCTTACCACTGCTGGGTTTCAACCCCAAAGAGATAATAGGGAAAAATACTTGTACAAAAATAATATAGCCATGCTCTTTGTTGTGGCAAAAAATTGGAAAATGAAGGGATGCCCTTTGATTGAGGAATAGCTGAACAAATTGTAGTATCTGTTGGTGATGGAATATTATTGTGGTAAAATGAAAATTGAACTGGAGGAATTCCATGTGAACTGGAAAGACCTTTAGGAAGTGATGCAGAATGAAAGAAGCAGAACCAGGAGAACATTGTACACAGAGACGGACATAATGTGGCGCAATCAAATGTAATGGACTTCTCTACTAGCAGCAATGCAACGATCCAGATAATTCTGAGGGACATATGAAAAAGAATGCTATCTATATCTAGAGAAAGAACTGTGGGAGTAAAAACACAGAAGAAAAACAACTGCTTGACTACATTTGTTGATGGGGATAAGATTAGGGATTTAGACTCTAAACAATCACCCTAGTGCAAATAATAATAATATGGAAATAGGTCTTGATCAGTGACACATGTAAAACCCAGTGGAATTACTCATTGGCTATGGGAGGGGGGCAGAAGAAGGGAAGGGAAAAAGCATGGATCATGTAACATGGAAAAATATTCTTAATTAATTAATTAAACTTAATTTTAAAAAAAGAATATCAAATTCCATGCCTTCCAAGCCTTTACTATAAAAACTGCTAGGTTATGTGTAATCTGGATTGTGGTTTTACAATGTTTGAAATTTATTTTCTGGATGCTCATAATATTTAATGTTTCACTTGGAATTTGTCTATAGTGTTACTGGGATTTCAAATTTGAGATTTATTTCAGTAGGTGTTCAGTAGAATCATTCTATTTCTACTTTCTTTTCTTGTTCAAGAACATCCCTGATAATTTCTTTCAGTATTCTGATCAAACCAAGATGAGTACAGAGCACATTACCACATATTGGATACAAGTAGTCCATTTGAACATTTAGAATGAAAGTGGCTGTGGATTATATACTAATTTCCTTTGTGCTTCTATGATTTTGCTTGCCTATGGAGTATAGCATCTATGATTGTGATGAAATACTATTGTGTTATACGAAATGATAAACAGAATGCTTTCAGAAACACCTTGAGAATTTTGTAAAAATAAAAACCATTCTCTAGTTGATAAAAGTCAAAGGATATGAATAGGCATTTTTTAGATGAAGAAATCAAAGCCATTTACAGTCATAGGAAAAAATGCTCTAAATCACTCTTGATTAGAGAAAGGCAAATTAAAATAACTCTAAGGAGCCACTTCACACTTATAAGATTGTCTAATATGACAAAAAAAAAGTAATATGATAAATTTTGGAGGGAATTCAGGAAAATTAGGACTTTAATACACTTTTGATGGAGTTGATGTCTGATCAAAATATTAAGAGCAATAAACTCAAAGGATTCTACAATTGTGTGTGCCCTTTGATCCTTTCTCCATTTTTTTTACCAATTACACCTAAAACAGTTTTCAATATTTTAAAAATATTTTTGAGTTCGAATTCTTCCCCTCCCCAAACTCCCAAGATGGTAAGCATTCATATATTGATTTTACATGTGCAATCATGTTAAACATTTTTTCCACATTATTCCTTTTGTTGGAAGGAAACAAACAAAAAAGATATGAAAGTGAAAAAGGTTTTCTTGTTTCCAGATAAAGACTTAAAATTAGTTCCTTCTCTGGAAGCAGATGGCATTTTTCATCATGAATCTTTTGGAATTGGTTTGGATCATTACTTTGTTGACAATAGCTAAGTCATTCACACTTTTTCATTGTACACCATTCCTGTCACTGTGTAAAATATTCGACTGGTTCTGCCATTTTGTTCTGCTTTGATTCTTGTAAGTCTTTCTAGGTTTATCTAAGTTTCTCATGCTAATCATTTCTTAAAGCACAATAGTCTATCATTACAATTATATACTATAACTTACTCAGAATTATCCAATCAATGGCTATTCCCTCAATTCCTGGTTCTTTGCCTACATAGAGTTGCTTTAAATATTTTTGTACATATACGTCCTTCCTCTTTTTGTTTTTTAATCTCTTAAGGATACAAATGTATTAATGGTATTACTGAGTCAAAGGATATGTACTGTTTATAATCCTTTGGGCATAGGTACAAACTGTTCCCTAGAATGATTGAATAAGTTCCCAACTTTCCCAACAGTGTACTAGTGTCTCAGTTTTGTATACCCCCTCCAAATTTTGTCATTTTCCTTTTCTGTCATAGTAACCAATCTGATAGGACCGACCTTTCAGATTGGTTACTATGACAGAATAAGTTCCAGTGTCTTGGATTATTGCATTACTGCTAGTATAGAAGTCCATTACATTCGATTTTACCACAGTGTATCCGTCTCTGTGTACAACGTTCTCCTGGTTCTGCTACTTTCACTCTGCATCAATTCCTGGAGGCCATTCCAGTTCACATGGAATTCCTCCAATTCATTCTTCCTTTTTGCACAATAGTATTCCATCACCATCAGATATTGCAATTTGTTCAAACATTCCTCAGTTGATAGATACCAACTCATTTTCCAATTTTGTGTTACTGCAAAGAATGTGGCAATAAATAGTTTTGTACAAGTATTTTTCCTTATTATCTCTTTGAGGTACAAACCCAGCAGTGGTATGGCTAGATCAAAGGGCAGGCATTATTTTAAAGCCCTTTGCACATAATTCCAAATTGCCCTCCAGAATGGTTGGATTAATTCACAACTCCACAAGCAGTGTATTAGTGTCCCAATTTTGGCACATCTCCTTCTATCATTTTCCTTTGCTGCTATATTGGCCAATCTGCTAGGTTTAAGGTGGTACCTCAGAGTTGTTTTAATTTCCATATCTCTAATCAGGAGGGATTTAGAACACTTTTTCATGTGATTATTGATAATTTTGATTTCTTTATCTGACAATTACCTATTCATGTCCGTTGCCCATCAAATTTCTTGCCTTCTCAGTAAGGGAAGAGAAAAATAAAATTTGGAGCTCAAAATTTTTTTGAGAAAAATGTTAAAAATTGTTTTTACTTATAATTGGAAAAAGTAAAATCTTTAAAGATGAGTACAAAAAAAGAGAGAGAGAGAGCATAAGTGTTTCTGTTTCCTTTTATGTAGTAACCAGAATAAAATATATATTGCCATATGCCCTCCCTTAACCTAACCCAACAGGGGTTGTCTAGTTTAAATCAGCTAGATAATTGCAAAAATTCATTGTAGTTTTGTCCTGCATAAACCAGTGGCTTGACCTAATTGAAAGGATTCTGAACTTTGGAGTTTAAAGACTCTCTAGTTTGAGCCTCAGCTTCAACATTTCTTGGCAATGTGACTATGGGAATTCCATTCTCTGAGCCTTAGTTTCCTTATCTGTGTAAACCATAATAGAGGTCTGAGGATGCTTGTCATAATTCTCATTCATACTAACGAGTCAGATCCCAGCTAACTAAATTTTCCCCATCAAAAAGTCTTAAGGGTATTCCTGAGTCTACCTACTTGTAGTAGTAATGAAAACCTATGATTCTACAGAGAATGTAAACTACCTTAAATAAATGTAAAATACAAAAGAAAATCAATCTTTTCATGGGATAACTTGTATATAGCTCTGGGTCATCTCTGGATCTTTCATTCTTTGTTATGTTTCTATATAATACCTGGCCTAGCTTTGAGTTCATGTCTGGATCCATCACATTACTTTATCTTTTTGCCTCTGTGCAAAACTGGCCTCTTGTAAGTAAACTACCTCCATTAAACTAATTAACCCTAATAAAACCTATTAATGCCAATCTGGCATGAGCTACTCTTTCTTTGGTGTATTGGTATTCTCTCAGAGCATTAACCTCTCTATAGTTTGAATAATTAGGGCGGAACAGATATGTCCACTTGTACTGGAGTCAAGGGTAGTTATCAAATGCCATTGATTTATGTCTTTAAAGATGGCCTCCTCCTCAAAAGTAAGAGTTGAGAATTATTTTTGTCTGTCAACAAATCTAAATAATTGTGGAAAAGTATATTTCCTGAGGTAAAATATTAAAAGTTGTTGTTTTTTAAAAAAAAATCTATTCCAAAGACAATGACCTGTTGTCTCACAAGTAGAGAATCTGGAGAAAATAGGTTCACATTTAGAGAATACCTCTGACAAAAAGGTAACTTAAATTTCTTGATTGTTGGAAGTACTTTTTTCTCATTTATGGTATATTCCAAAAGTTCTCCTTATGAATGCTGTTGTTTCTTTCTTTCTTTTTTTTTTTTTATTCTTTATGGAGCCATGAATCTAGACCTGGTTTGTTGTCGGCTCCCAACGTAAGCAGTATTGTTGGATGATCCAGCAATGTCACTAATGCAAATTGGGAAAATGAGATGTCAGCATCTCCTTGAAAGTCCATCCTTCAGCCAAAGGAAGGAGAGGAAGGATCCCTAGGCCAAAGTCAAACCCAAGACCTTTCTCCTATATTCCACCCAACCCTAGGCATGCAAATACTTCTCAAAAAATTATCCATTAGAACTCTTCTTAGTGTGCAACTGTCTGTGTACCTCCCAATATTTTTCAGATTTATTATAATGTCTATGACTGATTGATTAGCCCGTTGCATTTGGTTAGGGTAGCAGGGCATCTTATCATTTATGTTAAGTAGAGATGGATGATTTGAAGGAATAATTCAATCAACCGCATGCTTTTATCCAGAACATGAGAATAACCATAATTACTCTTCCTATCTCAGAGCTATTTTATGAAAAAAGCTTGAAAAACTTTCAAAGGCTATATATGAATACTTTGTCACCTTATTCTTATGGACAAAAACAAACAATTTTAAAATGGCTCAGCCTTATTTATAGAATAGGATAAAAACTTCTTAGGTTGCCATTCAAGGATTTTCAAAATCTAGTACCAAACTGGAAGGTGGGAAAATAATGAGATCACTTTCAGAGTACCACAGTTCTTAAAATCACCATCCTAGGAAGAGGACTTCCTCTTCCAGAGGTGATTACTCTTATCAAGAAATAATGTCAAGAAACAGGATTGAGTCTGGTCTCAGATAATTCTTAAGGATCCAGTTTTCCAGCATGTCATTTGAAGCCAAAATAGCTCATTTGAGAAGGTTTGAAAATAACATGTGTGCTTAATCCTCCTGTTCTTGCCTTCTAAAAAAACCCAGGGAAGAACTTCTCTGGTGCTTTTCCCTTCACTGTGTTCCACTCGTGATTGAAAGCAAGTAATTTATAATGAATGATGCCTTCAAGGTAGAGTGAGATTGCTACCTACTTTTACAGCTGGCAATGGAAAAAACTACCCGACATGGTGGTAATAACTTACCTCATTAATTTTCCTAGACAAGTTTTAGAAAGTAAACTCAATACCTGACAGGAAACTTTTTGGGTGGAACAGAGCCCCTTGGCCTTTAATGAAAGACATCAGTTCTCACAGCACCATGAAGTATAAGATCCCAAACTTTTTTTTTCCCTCATCAGGTGGATAAGGGCACTTAGAGACTCTGCCTACTGCAAGATAATGTATATGGATTACTCTGACTTGCTCTCTTTGTGGAACAGAATATAATGAGAAAATGCATCTGCTTGGACGGTGAATGAGACATGAAGGTAATTTCAGTCCATTTCTCTGTAACTGTAGGGGCTCTGCCCACACAGCCTCAAAAACTAGGTGACCTCGGCAAACTCTTGCTTCGTAAAGTTTCTAAAGCATTCCTGTTTAGTGACTGTCGATATGTGGAAATTTGCTCTCTAGGGTCACTCAGAGAAAAGCAATAATAATGATGACAATGATGATGATAATAAAAGCCTGTGTATTGTCAGAAAACAATGACCGTCATTGTTTGAAGGTAACAGAAAAGAGAACCCAGGGGAGTTTGCCAGGCATAGAAAATAGCCACAAAGAGATATTCACTACTCATGCCCTCTTCAATCACCCCAGATGCTCTCTCAAGCTCACAATCCATAGACCCATTGCTCCAACATGGATTCTTTGAAAAGACCTATGCTATTCCTGCTATTTACATTTTCTTACTTTTAATAGAGAAAGAGGAAAAAAAAAAAAAAAAAAAAAAAAAAAAAAAAAAAAGCCCAGGCAGCTACATCTATTCAAATAGCAAAGGGAATGGGCATGATTGGGGATGGGTGTGGTAGCCACTGCTGGCTATATCTTGACATTCCTTTCTTTGTTCCTATTGAACCCTCACTCTAGTTTCCCAGGAGGATCTAGGCTTGATTATTGCCCTGTAACATCTACTTGTTGCAAGGAAGAAAATTTTCACTACAAAGCAGGTAAAGGGATATTCTTAGATGAAGCAATGGAGATTAAGCTGACTGATCAAGAACACAGAACAGGAAAGAAATAGCTGATGTATTCTTCTTTTTAAAATTTAATTTAATTGATTAAGAAATAGCTGATAAATTCTTGAGTGTCTTGTAGACGGACTGAAAGGGGTTTCATTCATCCTAGGCAGCTACAGCCTGTATACAGGAGGGTGCTGGTAAATGTTTAGCAGCTAGCTATAGAAAGAAAGAAAGAAAGAAAGAAAGAAAGAAAGAAAGAAAGAAAGAAAGAAAGAAAGAAAGAAAGAAAGAAAGAAAGAAAGAAAGAAAGAAAGAA
>NC_058131.1:511753491-511787601 GCF_016433145.1 Gracilinanus agilis
GAAGGAAGGAAGGAAGGAAGGAAGGAAGGAAGGAAGGAAGGAAGGAAGGAAGGAAGGAAGGAAGGAAGGAAGGAAGGAAGGAAGGAAGGAAGAAAGAGAAAGAAAAGTACTATATCACACTTTTTAAATTTAAACTTCATTAATATCATTTTCTCTATCCTTTTCTTGTCTAGACAGTCAACAAAACAATAAATCAAGTCCTGAATTGTAGAGTTCATCTATTTCCCAGGTGTAAACGCTTGCTCTGAAACTTTAACAATAGCTCACAGGCTACCTGTAGTAGATTTCTAGCCAAATGGTACTAAATAACTCTCTTCAATAATTCTCTTCTTCTCACTTCTTTATGATGGTGGCTGCTGTCCTTCTAATTCCATCCAGACTTGTTTTGTATCCATTCTACATGACCTTACTCTCAATGGGCTGTCATTACTGAAAAATTAAGGTATTAGGTGATAATGGCGTAATACATTTATAGGAAATTGTATTAGTTCCTTGAAGTAGATGGTGAATCCCAAGAGTCTAGTATTGATATAATATCCGCTGAGTCCTTCTGGAATGAATTGGTCAGGGTCTAGACCAGGGAACTATAAAAAAGGAATTGGCTTGGGTCTCTCCAGATACTCTACTAATAAGACGGGAGTTTTGATCTGAACATTATAAAACAATGTACTTATAAAGAAAATACCCTTAAATTTTTAAAAATCAATCAGCCTACATAAGAAATAACAATTGAGCAAAACCAACCAAGATAGGAACCACATACATGTGACTGCCATTAGTCCTCGCACCTTTTCAATAAAACAAAGGTGGTATATTTCTTCATCTTTTCTCTATTGTTAGCTAACCATAGCAATTATAAGTATTCTTTTCCTTGACATTTTAGTCTTCTTTTTATTTACATCATTGTAATGATTAAATATACATTTTTCTTCCTTGTTCGGTTTACTTTGTGCTGCATCAGTTTATATGAGTTCACATACTTCTTTGAATTTCACATTTTTGTAACATCTTATGGTTCAACAACATTCAGTTATATCTACACACCACCATCTGCTTAGCCATGATCCAATAGATGGTCAAACACATTCATACATATACACACACACAAAATGTTGATATGTATACTTTACCATGCATAAGAACTTTCTAAAAAAGGGTTAGATTATAAAGGGCCTAAAATGTCAGGCCAAGGAAATTAAATTTCATCCTTCTGAGCAATAGGGGGGTCATAGAATATTGTAGATCAAATAATTGCCAGGCTGAAAGTAGTATTTTAGGATATTTTAATCTGGCAACAGCTTGCAAAAAGTATAAGAGTCAGAAATTAGATCCCCTCTGGAACAGGCCAACTCCATGCAGCCTTCCATATTTTCTTCATTCCATCTAGAGAAATGAAATCTTCATTTTTTTTTTTTGCCTTTTATGGTTTAAATTGTTACTTGTTCTGAAAGGATTTTGGACCCTCTATTTATAAGTCTAGTTTAAAACAACCTTGTAGGTTATTAAAGAACTGTGCTGCTGTTTTTTTTATACTTAAACCCAAACTTTTACCTGAGATTTATAAATGTGAGGTTTAACACTTCTCTCTAGCTTTCTTAGGTAGTAACCTCATTCCCTATTACTGACAATATCTCTGCATCAGTGGAGAATATACGAGGCTGCTAGCTCTTTCTGTCTTTGATCATTGCTCCTCTAAATAATATAAGAGATTGCCAGGATTTGGCTTTAGTGTCAATTTATCACAAAGGAACCACTGTTGCTTGTTATTGGCTCATGCAGGTTTCCTATGGAGGCCTATTTTTATATCGAAATTATTACCATTCTGGTTAATGATGAGGTTTCAGTTGGTTCCTTCGTATGCCTCATCCATTGGAAAAAAAATCCATGGAAGAATACATTCAGTTATTAATTCTTTTTGAAAGTTCCCTCAGCTAAGCAATCCCCAATTTCCCACCTCCAAAATGAATGAGAACAAAGTCCTTTAATTTGAGCTTTAAAGTTTCTCTATTCAGCTCCCTAAGGCACAAGATAGAGAGGAAGGAAAAAGAGCTTGCCTTGAGAGCTCCTTCTTTTTTACATATGATGAACCCACCAGAGGTATTAGTTTCAATTGCAGCGGCATCACAATTGAGCTGCTTTTCAAGGTGTGTCTTAGCTTAACCTCAATTGACACTAAACTACCCAGTAGCTCACTGAAACTTTCAAAGCTTGTATTATTAACATAAAATGGAAAAAGACGATAAAATAGAGCAGTTCTCCACAAGTTAATGGTTTAAGCTAACAACCTCATTCTTCAGGGGAAGTTACAAGTGAACAATAGTACATCAAAGAACTGAAGATTGCCAATGAGTTTGCCTTCCAGAGTATTCAGCCTGGTGAAGGAAAGACAGAGAGGAGACATGAGAACTTCCTTTCAGTGTTGAAGGATTGTCAAAGATACAGTGACTTCACTTGTGCTGCTTGGCCTCTGAGGGCAGAACTAGCAATGAGTGCAAATTTAAATGATATACATTTAAACTTAATGCAAGGGTAAAATGTTCTAATGATTTTTTTTTTGGTAGAGAGAGAAGGTAGTCTGCAATTTCATCAATTAAAGGACTTCCAGTGGTGATCATAGGTTCATAGATTTAAAAATGGAAGGAAATTCAGAGACTATACAGTCTGACCCTAAAAATTTGGACTACAGAGGAAAATGAGGAAACCAAGGCCCAAAGAGGTAGAATGACTTGACTAAAGTCAACCTCCCAATGCAGATAGTCACTTGTTCTGAAATTTATAATCTTGAAGAGTTATGTAACATTTAGAACTTGCTATGTGGAGTCCCTTTGGAAGTAATCACCACCCTTTAGTAGAACTTTTCAAACAAGGGTATTTTTTTTTGGTCATGCCTAGTTTATACTAGATATTCTCTGAGTTCCATTTAGAACAAGAGTCTATAGTCCTACTACACTCCGTTCTGGAATCTGAATCAGGAATATTTTGTTGAGCTCTGAGTATTGTATACTAGGAAGATTTTTCATAGGAGGACATTAGAATGGTGAAGGGCTATTTGAGAGTAGGTTAAAGGAAGTACAAATGTTTAGCCTAATGGAAGGGAAAACTTCCTAACAAAGGAGAAGGGACAGCTGCTTTAGGAGGAGTTGAGTTCTTCAAGGGAGGACTTCAAGGAAAGGGTGGATCATGTAGAGAATATTTTTATTTATATATGGATTGGATAAGATTGTGATGTCACATCCAACTCTGAGATTCTCTGGGACAATTCACATATGAAAATAAATCTATAATAGACATAGGTATCTATAGATACAGTTAAATGGATGCAGTTATGGATATAAATAAAAATGGACATTGTTATAGATATAGATATGGATAGAGATAGAGAAAGAAAATAAATGTGGATAGGCTAAAATTTGGATAAGAGCTCAAGAGATGATGGCAAGATCTGAAGAGTAATTTTTCCTTAAATAGATTAAATGATATATAGACATGGACCTCTTGTTGAGTAGCCATCTTGAAGAAAAAGAAGCCTCTCTGAGGAATCTATAGGACCCTAAAAAGTTATTCTTCCTTTACTTCAGCCATAATGTAACCTCTAGTTTGAAGTAGGTCCACTTAGTCAAATTAAACAAACATTTAATCCTCTGCCAAAATGCTAAGTGTTTTATAGTACTTACCTTAGAACAGTTGTTCCCAAACTTTTTTGGCTTACCGTCCCCTTTCCAGAAAAAATATTACTTAGCACCCCCTGGAAATTTTTTTTTAATTTTAATAGCAATTAATAGGAAAGGTATATGTATTAATGTTTCTACCTTTTTCATAAAATATTGTAAAGAAAGGTATAAATTAGAAACATTGAACTTTGAAATTATGAAACTATTTATTGAACTCAGAATAGAATGTAATACAAAAAAAGTTAAAACCTGTGGCCATCACTGCTCCCCCGGATTGTTGCAGCACCCACCAGGGGGCGGTGGCGCCCACTTTGGGAATCACTGCCCTAGAAAGTATCAGTACCTCTGGTAGACTCTGGTGAAATGATTTAGAATTTGTGGTAGGCAAAAGGATAAAACAACTAAAAGCATGGGCAAACTAATAGGATTCTAGATTACAGCAATGGCATAAAAGCAGAGGGGGTTAGAGTGCCATATTCAGGCTTGTTGGTAGGTAAACATAGCTGAAGCAGGGCTATTGTAACTCTCCTATCATGATTATCATTTTTGGCCTAGAACTATTAATGTGCCTTCACACTGCTTTCAATATAGTGCCTTGTGTTTAAAAACATAACTTTTCTCTAATTCTGGAAAGGTCTAAGGGAGAAAAAAATGCAAGGTTCTTTAGAATGAAGGGTAGAAGAGGATACTCTAGATTATATCCATCTACTTTGATGAAACTAGAGGCCAGTGTTCCTAGGTCATGAAATTAGTGTTTTTTCTCCCTAGTTAGAGGTGCCATTTTTGGCAGTTGTTGGCCCAGATCATTGGGGGGGGGGGGGAGTGGATTGTAGTAAACCGGAAAAGAAATTAAAATAATTCAGCTACTGAGAAATCAAGAGGAACGTATCCCTTATGTGGATGATTGATGGTGTAGGAATAGGCTTCTGATTATGTGGCCACATGGAGTCCTATAGCTTCTCTGAGAAGATCTGCCTGTTTATCTCAGGTATCTCAGACCTGACAGACTGGATACCTGCAATTAGCCTCCACTCTGCATTTTTTGTGCAATTGCTTAAGGAATGTAAATATTTAAATACAAACTTAGATTGTGTTTTATTCTATAGCACAGGATAGATTTTTAATCTCTATCCTAGACACTGAGTCATCTCCTTTTCCTAAAGTATTTCCTATAATATTCCCTTAATAAAATATTTTACTCTTGCTCTTTTTCAAAATTCCTCATTGGTGCTATATTTCAGTCTGCTCATGTATCTATTTAATGTAGTTTGTGTGTTTGCCAATGTGACAAAGAAGATCTTTTTTTCTTTTTTTAAACCCTTAACTTCTGTGTATTGACTTATAGGTGGAAGATTGGCAAGGGTAGGCAATGGGGGTCAAGTGACTTGCCCAGGGTCACACAGCTGGGAAGTGTCTGAGGTCAGATTTGAACTTAGGACCTCCTGTCTCTAGGCCTGGCTCTCAATCCACTGAGCTACCCAGCTGCCCCCCAGAAGATCTTTTATATAATATAAGCCAGTGATGAGCAAACTATGGCCTACAGGCCAGACGCAGCCCCCTGAAATGTTCTATCCCACCAGGGACATTATTCCTGATCTGATGAATACAATGAGTAGGATACAATACAATGAAACTTCTAAAGAGTTGCCTTAGAAACAGACTGACAGATGAACATTTCCTTTCT
This sequence comes from Gracilinanus agilis, assembly GCF_016433145.1. Taxonomy (NCBI): domain Eukaryota; kingdom Metazoa; phylum Chordata; class Mammalia; order Didelphimorphia; family Didelphidae; genus Gracilinanus; species Gracilinanus agilis. Next base: position 511,758,847 of record NC_058131.1, read on the forward strand.
TTTGGCCCCCTCTTTAAAAAGTTTTCCCATTACTGATCTAAGCTGATGAACAATTCTCTGTCGATGGTGAAGTCCTCCAGATATCCTCCTCCCCAAAGATGACAAAAATTTCATCATAATCTGGAATATTAAAGAATCTCCTGGAAAAGTTCTATATCCATTCAAAAGATTCCCCTGATAATTCATAGTGAAAAAAACCAAGTGTATAAAGAATAGCTACTGCAGAGATTATGACATGAAATTGAATGAAACACCTATAGACCTGTTAATCAGTTTGTATATCAAGAAGAGACAGAACAAGTGGATAATGAATTGAATAGAAGAAGGAGAACAGACCAAATTGCCTTTGGGATATTGCTAGGATCCTTAAATTATGTCAATTTTGTTGATGAAAAATCTACCAACTCAAATAAGCAAATATGCAATTTATAACAATGAATTGCTTGGGCCACATACACTGGCTTTCTTTCCACTATACTACATGTATATGTAGAGCAAAGGCTAGAAAATAAGATTGCATTCTCAAACATGGCCAAAATATTGATTTGGTTTTCTTGTATTATTCATATGTGTTTCCAAAAGAGAACTTTTTCTCAGAAGGTAGAAAGTTAGAGGCTAATGATAGATAAATTTTAGAAAGAATGTCAAAATTTATTTTTAATGCACAGAAGGAAAACTGTACAAGGGGTCAGAAAGAGGAATTTGTTACTGTTTTCATAAATTTAACTTAAAAACAAATTGTAAATAATAATTATCAATTTCTAAGTAAATATTTTTCATATTCATCTTTTCATATTAAAATATTTGTGTTGGTTGATGATTTTTTGCAAGAAAAAATAAATTATAAAAAAAAAGGCTTTGAAAATGGTCGTAGGAACAACAGACTGTGTCTGCTTCCTGAAGAAAGAGACTATCCACTTGATCATTAATTCTTTAAGCAAGTTGTCTACAAAATTAAAAGTTAAACTATATTTGTATATACATACACATGTCTATATATATCCAGAGGCTTGTACATATTTATACAAAGATTTGACAAAGCCATGCTTATGCCTTGCAATACATACATGCAAACATATGAATTCTATTCATTTTATCACCTAAGGAAATCTAGTCTTTATTCAGGCTGGGTTCATTAAAAAGCATTTTGGCTCATGTTGCTTTTTTACCTAATAAATAAGCACTACAGAATATATACATATATGGATTTCCTTATATTTTGGGGAGCTAATTAAAAACTCACAATTGTCAACAATTCTGTGGAAGGAACAAGCATTGCAGAGGTTAACAAACCACAATTTTGTACTCTTTGTCTTTGTAAAATGCTCAAAAACTGTTTGCCCTCCTAATTACTAATCACTCAATTACCATTCAGTTTTAATCGCATTGTCTATTAAACACGTTTTAGACCTGGGGAGTCAGCAACTGCATTATTTAAACCATCTAATGATGTGCTATTTGCAAAGGGTCAAGGCTTATTAATGTACCATTTCTCATTCACTAGAAAGTTTGAATGCTATGAATCTGAAGCATTCTTCTCAGTAAAAGGACAAAAATATCACTTTTTCCCTTCTGTGGGAGGTTTAGAGAGGTAAAAAAAAATGGCTTTTGTTTGAAAGTCATGGATGTTGATGTGTGTGTTGGAGAGAGATTAAACAATATTTTTTTCTGAATTCGATTGGAGACCTTAATAAATGGAGAAGAGTCCAGTTTTGGCTTCTAATCATTATATAATTCATACTTCAGACATCTTCCTAGCTGATCCCTGGCAGACTTAATATCTTTGAACGAGGATTCTGAATGGCTCATTAGAGTTTCTCCTGACTGAATACTCTCCCTGGATGTGAGATAAGAAACAGAAGGAATACTTTTTTTGGCAGCCTAGAACCATGGTTTTTTTCCCCCTTCTTCAAAAGAAATCGTGGTATTCCATATCTCACATTAATATGGTTTCCATTGCCAAAAACTCTTACCTGTAGTTATATAGCTTCAAAAATAAGAACTCAGTCTATAGTACAATGACTAGTTGAAAAATATGAAAAGTACAGAAAACATTTTTGTTGTAGTTGTTTTTAGTTTATATGATGCCAAATAATTGTTTTGAATGATTTTCCCCTTCTGAATTGACCAAAGTTTGCATTGATTGAATCATTTTTCTGATATATAAACATCACCTTAGGCAATATAAAAAAATGCAACACCCCTGTTCCACAGAACATCAAGGAATGTAATGGGGAGGGAGTGGAGGGAGGATGTTACCTCCCAAAGAAGAAGAGATGTTTGGAGGGCTTGGTGATATCCTATTTGATGGTAAAAAGGAAGTTATATAAATTGACACAATAATTGTGGGATATGTTCTCTTTCTGGAACTAACATTTAAGATATATGGAGACATTGCTAACCTAGGACCATGGAAAGCTATTCAATTCTACAAACTAATACAAGAATAAATGTGTACACAATTGGAACAAATTTAGGTGGTATTTTTAGGGACTTTGAAGTTCTGCAAAGAAAACTGAAGTCCTTAGGGCCGTATGTCATTATTTCATCTCTTCTTCCAATGATTTGATTCATTTAAATTAAATTCGACACCAAGTTACTAAGCACTTACTTTTTTCAGTGTTACAAAGCTGTAACCTTGAACATTTTTTCATTTTTTTTTTATCCCCAGTGCCTCAGACATTACCTTCTATAAAATAAGTACTCGATGAACGCTTGTGGGATTGGTCTTGAATAAGACAGAGTCTGTGTCTTCAAGAAGCTTACAGGTTATGAAATGATTATAATTTTGTAAGGAAAAGTGGATATAGGAAATAAATATTTGGTGATTACAAGTGTCAGAAAACAAGGATTAATTTTGTATATCATAGTTGATGATACAAAAACAATGTATTCCTGTTAAAGCAATGTGGTATATAGTAGGAAAGAATACTAAATTTGGACTCTGAAGCATGGGTTTGAACCTTAACTGTGCCTAGGTGCATTGATATAGTCACTTCTCTTGTTGCAACCAATACAATCAAAAGAATGATAGGATAGGCTAGACCAGATATTCTTACCATGAAGCCTGTGAACTTTAAAAAATGATAACAATTTCAATATGATTGGTTTCCTTTGTAATCCTAGTTATTTTTCCTTAAAAAGTAAAAAACATTCTTCTGAGAAGGGGTTCATAGGCCAGGAGACTAGACTGTCCTCATTTTCTCATTCTACCAGGATAGTCTTCACATACTTGAGGGAAATATCCACCTAACTCACCAGTAGTGAGTTAGTTCATTGGCCCATTTACTATCCTCAATCTGGTTTAGTCCACTTGCCTAAGTCGTTTAACAGAGAGTGGCTGCTGACCACGTTACAGTGACTTGGAGTCATAAGTGAGAGTCGAGAGCCAAGTGAACACCAAAAGTGAATAAGCAAGGGGCAGCTGGGTATCTCAGTGGATTGAGAGCCAGGCCTAGATATGGGAGGTCCTGGGTTCAAATCTGACCTCAGACACTTCCCAGCTGTGTGACCCTGGGCAAGTCTCTTGACCCCCATTGCCCACCCTTACCACTCTTCCACCTCGGAGCCAATACACAGTATTGACTCCAAGATGGAAGGTAAGGGTTTTAATTAAAAATAAAAAAAGTGAATAAGCAGCACTGAAAAGTACTCGCTAAGCTCTCATACCAAAGTTGCTAGTACTCCTTGAACATCCATACATAATATATTTATATCCCTTTTTCAAGCCTTGCTATTGTTGTCAATGACACTCCAGACTTCAAGTTCTCTAGAGTCTTGGTGATCTTATAAGCTTTCATGAATTCAGTTATCATCTCTATGCCATTGTTTCACAAGTCATTTTAGCCAACCCTAACTTCTTTCCTGACTACTAGTATTATAGTTCTAAATATTTATTGGATATCTTGAAATGGATGTCCCATAGACATCTTAAATCCAAAATGTATAAAACTGAACTTTTTATATTTTCCCCAAAATCCTCTCTTGCTCTGAACTTCTCTTTTACTCCTAAGGGCATCACTATCTTGACAGTTATGTAGGCTCTCAACTTAGACACCATCCTGGACCCCTCTTTTACCCTTATCATACTTGTTGTCAAGTCCTGTTGATTCTTCCTTTAAAATATCTCTCTGATATACCCCTTTCTCTCCTCTGACACAAGCCATCACTCTGGTATAGGCCATTATTATCTCATGCCTATGCTATTTCATTAATCTTCCCTGCCTCAAATCTTTCCCCAAATTAGGTATCATCCACTAAGCTGCCAAAGTGATGGTCTGATCTTGTAAAGTTTAAGTCTGATCATGTTACACCTCTATTCAATAAACTTTAGTGATTCTCTGTTACCACCAGGATTAAATATAAACCCCTCTGTTGGACTTAAAAAAAAAAAAAAAGAAAATCCTATTTTCTGTCTCAGGAACAACTCTAAGACAGAAGGGCAAGGGCTAGGCAATCAGAGTGTAGTGAGCTGCCCAGATTCACATAGCTTGGAAGTGTCTGAGGCCAGACTTAAACTCAGAACCTCCCAACTCTAGGCCTGGCAATCTAGCCAACTAGCTGCCCCTTATTTGACTTTTAAAGTCCTTCATAATTTGGCCTTTTCCTTCCTGTTCAGTCTCTTACACTTTACTCTTCACCTTTATTCTTCATCAAGGCTGCAAAATGATATTTCTAAAGTCTAAGTGTAACTACTCCCCCTGCTCAACACACTCTCATGGCTCTCTATTACTTCTAGGATCTAAACTCTTTTGTGGCAATTTGAATGAATGAATGAATGAATGAATGAATGAATGAATGAAAGACAGCTTGTGAAGTGTTTACTATGTGCAAGGCAATATAAGTGCTGACAATACTCACATACACATACATCCATGTACTGGGAGACAGAGATAAAGACAAACACAGAGAGACAGAGAGAAGGGAGAGAGAAAGAGGCAAAAAGAGAAGAGACACAGAAATAGAGACATAAAAAAACCAAGAGATAGAGAAATGGAGAGACAGAGATTCTTTGCCCTAAAAGTCAGTTATATTCTAATAGGAGAAGACAAAACAAATAGGGGGATATTGAACAGAAAGTATGTTCTTGTCTGGAGATGAAGAGAGCAAAGGAGAAATGAGGAGGCGATACAAGTGTAGTGACAAGGAGAAAGTGTGATGAGGTAGCTGGATGGATAGCACATTCTTGTGTCTAGAGTCAGCCAGTAGATAGAATGAACTAGTTTACAGAAACTCAGTGATTAACCCACAATCTCTAGATCCAAAGATGCATGGATTAACTTTCCCAGGATACATCACAACTTGTCATCTAAACACTCTATGTTTAGATGTTATATTGTCCTAATTGCTATTTTTCACATAAAAGATTCAGTCTCCCAGATCCATGCTTTTGTATTAGTAAGCTATAACTCTTCTTGTATTTTTTTTAACCCTTGTACTTCGGTGTATTGTCTCATAGGTGGAAGAGTGGTAAGGGTGGGCAATGGGGGTCAAGTGACTTGCCCAGGGTCACACAGCTGGGAAGTGGCTGAGGCCGGGTTTGAACCTAAGACCTCCTGTCTCTAGGCCTGACTCTCACTCCACTGAGCTACCCAGCTGCCCCTTAAGCTATTACTCTTTAGATATTTCCCAACCTCCATCTCAGAGAATCCCTGGCTTTCTTTAAGGACCCAATTCAGGTACCACTTCCAGAAGCAGGCCTTTCTTGACCCACCCTTACCTTTATTTGCTAATGTCTTCCCATCTAAGGCTACCTCTCATCTATTCTGAATATAATTGCATTACCAATATCTAATTGCCAACACTCCCCCCACCCACCCCCACACACCATTATTTACTTAATATTCCCCCATCCTCAAGTAAAATTCTTGGAACATAGCACACAATGAATAAGCTTTTTGACCACCAGTCCCCCAAAAGCTAGAAAGGCTTTGAAAATAGTTCTAGTCCAAGCCTGTGGGGGAGGGGGGGTGGGAATCTATCTATCTATCTATCTATCTATCTATCTATCTATCTATCTATCTATCTGTCTGTCTGTCAGTCTATCTGTCTATCTATCTATCATTTGATGATGTAGTTATAGTAAAACTCCAATGTGGAGTCACCTATGCTAAGAACCAAATGTCCATAAAATATATGAGATGACAGATAGTTTGTACTTTTCCGCTGTCCTGACCCTTGACTATGTGTCAAGCACCTTCTGACTAGATAAGTCTCTTGGATCAACACAGGGATTTGTAAGTAATACCCAGCTCTCTGAAAGCTAACTCATACACTCATACAATTTTTGGTTGGAAATTCCCCCATTAGAGCCTGGTATTGATAAGTGACTTCAGTAATTTTCCCATCACATCTGGGTCTGATTAGGAATGCTTCTTCCTATGTCTGGCATTAATTATCTATTCTGAACAAACTCCATTTTTAAGGTATAAAACTTTCCTTCCCACCCCTTTACTCTGAGCATGTACTCCCACTTGGATCTTTGCAAAAGTATGTCTCCCTCCCCTCTGAACTAACTGAGTTTCATCACATCAGTGAAGTCAAACAAACTCCTTCTTTTCTGTATCATGACATATTGTATGCAAGCATGTGTGTGTATTTGGTATATTTCTTAAATCACATAATAATAAACTTAAATTTGTAACAGTTTATTAAGTACTAATATCCTATGAATCCCTCACCCAAGGTCGCCTATCTAAGGTTAGGTTTTAATTCAAGTCTCTATTTCGAATCAAGTTCTCTTTTTTCATTCCATGTGGCCTTCCAACAAACATATAGTCAGTCAGGGGGTTCATACTCAAAAGATTTTCAACTTGCTAGTACCTGGTATGATTTAAGCTCCTTTGGAATATAGCCTTCAGAAATACAAAGTCACCTCCACACCACAAGAAGAAAATAGGATAGGATCTTAGTGGAAAAATGGATTATTAATATTTACAATAATTGAACAAATAGACCACAAGACATTGGGCCATATAACTAGAGAAAGTACAATCTTAGATATAGGATTTGGATTATTTTATCAGGCAAAGCAATTTTGCTAAGGTTATAAATCAATAATGCACTCCCATTTGGGCTAGTAAATTGATTAACACTATATATAAGTTTGAAAAGGTTTGGGAAATAGCCATTATGAGATACACTGAGACAAAGCAATGATAACAGATCAACTAATTTTGTTCAAGAAAACAGATATTATGGTTTGGGATAGATTGAATAAAACAGCATAGCATTTACTGATTTTTCTGTTCCCTTAGCTTCTAGGAACATACCAAAAAAAGCAAAGATTGTCTGGTTAAGGTCTTAGAAAAAATGTGAAAATTGAGGTGCATCAAGGTAAAACTAATTGTTTGGCTGATGTTAAATGTGAGCTAATTAAATATTTACAATTGCCAGGGATTTATTATGGTCACTAACATCCATTTCTTTATCATAGCTCTGTAGTGATGAGCTTGACCTCTAGAAAGCTTTGTCAGTGGACAGCATAATCTGAAAGAGCCTATCAACCTCCAAAAATTTACAAAGCTTGAAAAATTTGGCTAATGATCAAGGGATTCAAATGTAGAGGAAAGTTTAGAGTTAAAGTGGCACATCAAAGAATGGAGATGGGGAAGGAGGACTTTTAGCCATTGTAATAATGATGATTTAGGAAAGAACTGAAACATGAAAGGGATAGAAGTCCTGCTAAAGATTAAGAGTAGGTTCAGGGGGCAGCTAAGTGGATCCATGGATTTAGATCCAGGCCAAAAATCCAGGCCTAAAGAGAGGAAGTCCTGGGTTCAAATTTGGTCTCAGGAACTTCCTAGGTGTGTGACTCTGCAAGTCACTTAACCCCCATTAGCTAGCCCTTACCATTCTTCTGCCTTGGAATCAATATAATATATTCCAAGGCAGAAAGTAAGGGTTGGGTTTTTTTGTTGTTTTTTTAAAGTAAGTCTACAGGTCATAAGGCACAGGGGACAATAGAATAATAAAAGATATTGATCAGATAAAGATATTTCAGAGTCCATATATCTATCACTAGAAATCCTAGTAAACATCAGAGAATCTTAACAATGGAAATTTGATCATAAAGAATATCTACTAAGGCCAGGAGACAGCTCATGGTCTATTCTGAGAGAAAAAGTAATAAAACCAAAATCATCAATTAAATATTAGAATTAGGATTTTGGTATAGCCTACCGAAATAAAGGAAGCATATTCATACCAAATGACAATGCTCAAATCCAAGGGTTTTTAATCTGGAGAACCCTCTCCTGGAGAGATCCATGGATAGATTTCAGAGGGTTCATGTGCTCAGATTAGAAAGAATTGTATCCACTTTTGATGTGATTGGTTTCTTTTATACTCCTATGTTTTGATTCTTTGTATTTAAAAATATTTTTCTGTGAAAGGGCCCATAGGCTTCACCAGACTGCCAAAGGGGTTCATATCACTCAAAAGGATTAAGAACTCCTGCTCTAAGGCAACAAGTCAGATTTCTGCAACTTCACCTTCCCCCATCTCTGCCCATATTATTAGTTGCATCAAAGAGAATGCTTCAGAGACCTAAAATATGATCACGTGTGTTTATGGTGTTTTCTACATAGCAGGGCAAAAGGTCTACCTAATCTTTAGGTTTCTCTCCTCTCTAAATGGTTTTTCTCTGCTCTGCCTCTTTATTTTCACTCTTGTCTTCTCCGTGCCCTGATCACAAGTGATGCTTCTTAGCAGGGGTTCCCAACTTTCTACCAAATGCCAGAAGTACATAGCTGCAAAACTGAAGACGTTACAAAATCTTTTGAACAATTTTATTGGCTTCCTGTCCCCTTCAGAAAGCATTACCACACACCTCTTCTATCTCCTTGCTGCTCAGCTTCAATTTCTTTTTCCTTAATTTCATCCCCTGACAAAGGCAGAACATGATCTAATGGTTAGAGCACCAGATGTGGCAGGAGTTCATTTAGTGGTCCTATTCCCAGCTCAGGGATGGATTCACCATGTGACCTTAGGCAAGTCAGTTAGCCTCCATTTCCCCACCTGTGGCAGAGCCTTAATAACACCTACCTCACCAGGGGTTATGCAAATTCATTAATAAAGCATCATTATCAGTCATCATTATGCACCTGAGTGCCACCCAAAACAATTCCTCTTGCACTAATTGAGTAGCATAGTGTGTGTGTGTGTGTGTGTGTGTGTGTGTGTGTGTGTGTGTGTGATTTCCTGTGGTTTTATTTTTTATGCATGGGGAGGGACCATGGTGTTATCTCTCCTCCTGTTCTAGACAGGTATTAGGACTGGCTGCTTTATTTGGATAATTTTGCTTATTGGGGGGAAAAAATTAAGCCGTATAGCAACCTAGATGTTGACACTGAGAAATTAAAATGATGATTATTAGGTTGGGCTCCCATCCATTGTAAAGTAGTAGGCTCATTTTTTCTCTCTTCAGAACTGCCAACCAGCTAGCCCCCTTGCTCTAAAAACAGCAAAGTTTTAAGGAAGCAAAGAACATTACCCCAGCCACAGTGCAATAACTCTAATAAACTGCACCTGTGGATGACTCCCTGGTTTATTTATATACTGTATCACAGGTCATTAACAGAAAATAACCCACTGAGATACAACATTCTTGTTTACAGTGAGGGTCTGGTGGTGACAGCAGGAATATAAAACACAAAATCAACAGGGAACAGTGAACTAATAAAAAGACAAGGGTCTATAAAGCATAGAAAAAAAAACAAAGCCAACTGTGTAGGCAAAAATAAAATAAAATAAACTTCCATCATAAAACAATCAAAAGCTACGGTATATTTATAGAGACCAGGGAACCCAAAGACCCGCTGAGCTGAGATATTTATGGGTGTCAGATTGAAAGTCAGGAAATATGTGAGCTGTTGAGAATCAAGCTTGATCAGTAGCCTGTATACCTGGAAAAGTAGGATTGGTGCTCCCCTCCTATTTCCAGCCAGAAAAGTCTTTCCCAAGCCAGTGGAATTCCTCAGCTAGAAGAATAAGTTTAGACGAGGATATATGGTGGCCAAGAAAATATGTAATAAGAGTAACACAGCATAGTAGAATAAGTAGCAGATTACAATTCGGATGAATTGGCTTTTTTTTGGGGGGGGGGGGATCTGCCACTTCTATTTTTGTGATTTTTTGTGACTGAATAAGTTCCTTAATCTTTCTGGGACTCAGCTTTAAAACAAGGGAATAGGGAAAAATGATCTCTGAGATTCCATCAAATCTAATATGTTATCAGTGACTTCCTTACAAGTAGCAAGTAGCCAACTGCCTGTGCAGTATCATTTGTAGGTTAATAATATAGACCTATTGGGGTTAGTGGTCACCTAATCTGTACTCAAACTGGCAGGTTGGGATCCAGGTAGAGGCTGGCTGCTGTCTTAGGTTCTAGAGGTGACCTAGTGGATCTCTAATTCTCACATTATAGCTCATAAGCCTCTAGTAGCATTCTTCTCATTAATAGTCACACCAGTAGACAAAATTGTCTGTTAAAAAACTGCCCAACTGGCATAGCAAAAAGAGAAGTTAAAAAACATTTTTATATAAACCTGATGCATACTCTCCAAACAATATAGATAGTGTGGGAAGAGTGGGCTCAAACTTTGAGTATAATGATAATGAGCCACAGGTGTGAGAAACATGTATGGTAAAAGTATTTAGTTCACAACTCCTACATTCCATAGTCCTTTTCTCTTCATGAGACATCTCTGCAGGAGATTCATCTGGGAATCCAGAGCCTATTCATCTCCAAAACCAATTCTTTTCTTCATTTCTAGGACCTTTCACAGGCCTTAGAACTGCTTTCTTCCTTAATTATCCCTCTATATTTGTCTATATATATTGAGTTTTTTGTCTTTGCTTCCCACTCAACACTGTCTCCTGTTTCCCCAATAATTCTCCTACATGATCAATGAGTTTACTTTGGTAGGAGTGGAAGAGAGAGAGAAAAGGGCTCTCCTTTACCCCTAAATCAATCATCTCCACAGACAGTTCCCCAATTGAAATTGCCCCTCTTAAACTGTCTCCCCAGCTTCTAGGCAAGACCATCTCTCTCTGGGCAAATTTCTGCTATATCTCATGATCTAAGGGGAAAAGGAAGAGGAGAAAAATGTCTCCTCCTTCTGAAAGGGTCTCCCTCCACAAATGCTCTGAGAATTGACTTCCTTCAGCTTCTCTGGACTTCACCATTTAAAATCCCTAAATCCCCCAGAAATTTGACCATTCACAGTTCAGCAAGGGTCATGGTATAGATGTATCATTACTGCTTGTGGTTGTGAATGTGGTGGACACTTTGTGAATTTATTTGGGGAGGAATGGGAAAGGGAAAATCACATCTGCCTTCCTTTCCACTTCAATAATTCTTTACCATCTCCTTGTTGTTGTTGTTGTTGCTCAGTTTGAGTTGTGTCTAATTCTTCAAGATCCCATTTAGGGTTTTATTAGCAAAGAATGGTTTGTCATTTTCTTCTCCAGCTCATTTTACAGATGGGGAAACTAAAGCAAACAGGGTTAAGTGATAGGTTCATACAGCTTATAAGTGTCTGAGGCCAAATTTGAACTTAGTAAGATGAGTCTTCTTATTTGCCCATACCATTTCCTTTGGCTTGTCAATCTGAAATTCCACAATTATATCATCATTCCTTAGGGTTCTATTTTGACCTCTTTTATAATGTAAATGCCTCAACTTCTGGGAAAGTTCATAGAATTACATATTTAAAGCTCAAAGGGCCATCTAGTCTAGCAGCCATCTAGTCTAACTCCCTTCACAGAGAATGAATCTATAATTCACAGAAGTTGTGATGTGACCAATCATTCAGATAATAACTAACAAATGACATTTGAACTCAAGTCCTCTGACTCCAAATCCAATATTCTTTCCCTTATATCTCATTGCATAATTCGTATATTGATTCACATTAATCTATATGTGACTTAAATGCTTTGTTCTGATAAGAGGAATCTGTTATTTAACCTCTGACTGACTAGGTTAAGGAGGAGGAAAAGAAGAGTACATTGAAATTGAAAAGGGGACATAGAAAGGAGAGACAGAGAGCATAAAAACACTCTCTGAAATCCACTTTTCATAGAATCGTAAATTTGGAAAGATGAGAGGACCTTAGAAATCTTGTTTAGCTCTCCATGTTTGCTAAGAAGGTAGATAATGTGATGAATGACTAAATGAATGAATGAAAATGAATTTATTTAGAGTTTATTCTGTGCTAAGTATTTGGAATACAAATCAAAACATGAAATGTGTGTATGAACTATTCCAGTCTTGCTTTAACTCAGCTTTTGAGCCACAAACTGACTTTGCTGGTATTATATTCCTGTTTTCTTTTGACTTTCTCAAAATCAGTTAGGTATTTGTGGGGAAGTGAGGTGCACTGTGGAAGTGGATAGAATACCACACCTGGAGTCAGAAAGAAATTCAAATCCAACCTCAATTTCTAGTAGTGTGGAACTGAGATCATAATAATACCTACCACCTTCCTCCTAGAGTTGTTGTGAGGATCAAATGAGGTAATTGTAAAGTACTTAGCAGAGGGTCTGACCCATAGTAAGCACTATATAAATATTAGCTATTACTACTATTATTATTATTAGATATGTGTTCAATAATACTTATTCACTTTATACATTTTGGCAAGAATTAGAGGTTGGTAAAGTGAATGGAACACTGTTTCCTATCTCAAGGAGATTATCTAATAGGGGAGCTAACAAATATACAATAATAATTATATCATAAGGCAGATATTTATATTAAATTATATTATTTTATTTAAATTTATGTTTAATTTATATTAAATTTAAATTAATATTTATATTAAATTATATTAAATAAAGATATTTATTAGGGGTCTGCAATGTGCCAGACCCTGGAAATATAAAGAAAGACAAAAATAATGCATCCCTGTACTCAAAGAGCATACATTCCAAAGGGGAATACAAGTTAGTTACTAGATATATTATATATGTGTGTGTGTGTATAATATATATTCTGTTATGTATTATATGTGTATTTGTATGTGTGGGTACCTATACATATATTTATATAATATGTGTGTATTTTTGTGTGTACATATGTATAATGTGCATAATATACATATATAGATGATATAGACACAGAATCAATAAAATATCATCTGAGAGAAGATAAGAGTTTTTGCAGAGGCAAGCAAAGCCTTCTGCAAGAGGAAAGACTTGAACTGGTTCTTAAAAGGGAAGCAAGAGGCAGAAGTGAGGGCACAGAGCATTCTAGGTATGGAGTTTAATCAGTGAAGAAGCACAGAATAGAAAATGGAACTCAAGAAATGGCAAGCAGGCCTGAGAATCTGGATCCTAAAGTGTGTGGAAGAGAATGAATTATAAGAAAATTGGAAATATAGAAAGAGGCCAAGTAAAGGACAAACAAGTCATAGAATTTTAGAGCTGATTGGGTCAAGGTGATGTTAGTTTAAAGGAGGAGGGTTTATTTAGGAAAATAAAATCTGTTTAATGCTACCTATTTTACAGATGAAGAAACCAAGGCCAGGGTTATTAAGTGACTTGTTCTAGACTACTTAGTGATATACCCAAGTCAATGGTCAACAGTTTAGGTGTTTTGATATTAAATGGGATAATATGGCAAGCATATTATAATCCTTAAAGCATTTTATGAATACTAGCTATAATTATTGTTATTATTGTTATTCATAATAACAAAAATAATAATAACTAACCCTTCAGTGTTCTTTTCATTTACCAAGTTAATTTTCTTTGCTAATGTATTATTTAAAATCACTTGGGCTTCTATTTGGAAATATTGAGCATCAAGATATGTAGTATCTTACAAACTTCCTGTGGACATGTGGGGAACTTTGAAACTATGTTCCCCATGATCCAATGGGTTTCCAGTTTCTGGTTTTGGCCTTGGGGACATCTCTGATGTCCCAACGTATAGGGCAGCTTAAATTCAGAGGTCGGGCTTGAGATGGTCTCTTTTGGCTACGTAGCAAGGATGGGCACTGGCAGTAACTTTGAAGAGATTTTTACCAGGCGCATGGCCTAATAATTTATCTCTATCAGCATGGCTTTTATTAAAATACTAATTTCCCTCATTATATTGGCCTTCATCATTTTTACAAACAACACTAATGATCCTAATTCATGCCAGTAATCGATTTTTTTTTTATGTTTGAAGGAAATATAGTTGCTTCTGACCCCACTTTCTCAGGAACAAGCCATTACATTTTCCCCACAGAGAAGTTCTCCAGGGCTTTGAAGGTGTTGAAATGCCTCTTTTTTCTGCCATCAGCTCAAGTCTTTACCAGCTGTACTACTCACATTTTTAGGGCTCTATGAACACCATCCAAACCATTTAACATTAGATAAACTTGTCCAATAAGATATTTAACTCACATATGTAGCAAGAAAAATAAGAATAGTTTCCCTAATAACTAAAGGGTATAACCCTCCCCATTATACTATCTCAGTGAGATAATGAGAGATTCAACTCCCTTCTTGGCCTAAATCCTAGAAAACATTAATCTGACCAAGTTCAGAGCCATAATCAGGCAGTCCAAGCTTCTGCTGTGCTCGAGTACCCTCAGAATGTTGCTGTTAGTCTGGCTCCAACACCTGGCCTGCATTCCTGGACTCCCAAATACTTGTGGCTGGTGCTCCCAGACCGTATGGGAGACCCCATACCTCATACTTAGAATTGAAAAGAATGAATGTAAAGGCCAAAGCAACAGGTTCATTTCTCTGTACCATATGCCCTAAGTCCTCAGGTCTCCATTCCCACCCCTTTCCATATGGTGTTAGTAAAGGAGTCCTTCATTCTCAGATAGGAATTCTGTAAAACTCATGACTTGCTGAGTCAGGTCATTTTAATGATGCCAAGAGTTTTGGATATATAACTAGTGTAAAAAAAAGGCTACTCTCAACCATGTGGAAGGCCAACAGACAATGTCCAAATATACTCCAGTCTTCCAATCTCCTGAAAGTTCCCCTAGAGTCTTTCATGTGGGCGATGTCATCCTAGGTGGTCTAGACATGTGCCAAAACCTTATTACATCAATATTAGGCCAATTAGGAATATTAGGATCTTTGGACATGTCTACATCTCCAGCTCCTGCTCATTATGAGCTGGCTTATTTTCTCTCGCTTCAGAAAAGGAAATAATTTTGTTCTGTAGCACAATCAGACTAAAGAGGTCCCACTGAGTCTGAAGAAAGTTTACTCATCCTTTACAAATATTTTGGGAGGAAAAGCCAAACTTTCTTAGCTCTTTGAATAGTTATAGATAGTAAAATGGTGACCAAGGACTCACTGGGTTATTTTCTATGAACCTTTTTGTAAATAATTGGGATGAATGTGATTAGCATTTAAATTCTAAGCAACTGAAGATAGGAGATGAGCTTGATGACATTTACTTGATTTGGTGCTAGTGTGGTAAATAACTTCATGTTTTCAACAAATTAAATTGGAAATTGTATATGATTTTGGAAATCCTATTTTCCCTTTATTCCAAAATATTCTCTTCATTTAAGTTTAAGCAGGTTTTAAAGTTGATCTTTTAAATCCTGGACTTTATGGAAGATAAGTTGCTTTGTGGTTGGTTTCAGATGAGATATTTCTGAGTTAAATTACTTCTTTGTCATTTAAAGAAAGTGAATACCTTTGGGTACTACTCAGGCTTGGAGAATATGTAAATGATGGCTTTTTCCTGTGAGCCTGGGAGTGGCAACTGAGTAAGCCCTTCATCCACATCATCTATAGTATAATAGCATTTTAATTTAGAGAGAGACTTTTTTTTTTTTTTTGCTTAGCTCATATGGATCTTGTGAATTTAAAAGGGAACCTATTTACAAAAGTCTCTGGAGATGCAACATCTCATTTTCAATTCAGTTGGCAGGAATACTAATTATATTATCACATATTCAGCAAAGTTATTTATTCACTCATCCTTTAGACCTAGGATGCCTACCAGGTCAGTTTCAATAAGCACTACCTAGAGAATATTGGCTGATAGTATACACAGATAATTAGATGTAGAGTTATGTAAAATATATCACCCCAACAGCTAAACCTTAGAGATTTATGTGATCCCTAGCTCTTAGTCTGAATACAAAAAGAAAATTCACTTTTGATATAAAAAGAGCATTTTTCTCCAACTTTCTTACCTATTATATGCCTCCTTCTTCCCCTATCCCAAACCCCCAACAGTTACTTTTTTGCCATTTTGTCTTTGAACTCTTTGGAAAGGAAAGGTAATTGGTAATGGTCCATATGGAAATCAAGCAGAATATTCTTCAGGGAAGTTAGCCTCAGTTTTACCACAGCCTGGCATTTAAAGCTCTTCCACAACAAGGCTCTAGTCTACGATTCCAGGCAATTCAAATTATCCTTTTCACACACTCTAATTCCAGCAAAATGCACAATTGACTGTACTAAATTCACTTGCTACTATCTACCTCTGTGCATTCATTCCTACAGGCCATCTCATATAATTAGAAAGCTCTCCTTCCTTATGTCTATCTTTCTCTCAGGCTCAAATGAAAACTTAAGTTCTCCATGAAATCTTTCCTAATCCTGTTCATCAACTCATCAGTTTGACTAAGTGACTATACTTGGGCCATCATCTTCATTTCTATTCCCACTTGTACCCTTAAAAATACTTTAAACTTCACCTTTGAGTCCCTGGATCTTGATAGGTGAGTTTTTGCCTTATCTGGCAGGGAACCAAGATTCCATGCCACTTATGATACATATTCATGCTATATCTTTATTCTATTCTTATTTCCCCCTCCTCCCAACTTTCTTTATATGTTATTTAATCCTTGGTTATTCATTTTAGAGAAGGGACAATGCATTTATATCTTCAGTGCTTGACAAATAAGTATTTAATGAACAGGCTATCTATTTATCTAAATATCTTTCTATCTACCTGCCTACTGTCTGTCTATTTGCCTGCCTGCCTGCTTTCCTGTCTGTCTGACTAACCATTTATCCCCCTACCTCAATGTAATTGCTTTTTCCTTAAACATCTGTAGAGCATTTAACATAGATCTTTCTTTTATGCTTATCATATTTTAAATTTCATGATACTTATTCCTGAAAATGCCATATAGTGCTCATAGTACACTGTGAGCATTTAGAGGGCGGGGTCCGTTTTATTTTTTGGTCTTTGCATTCCTGAGACTTAGCACAGTACCTTTCACATAGTAGGTATTTAATAAATTCTTATTGATTAGAATTGGATTGTACTGGAGAAAGTAAAAATACACAGATATAGAAATGTGTCCACTATCTGATATTGATGTAGAGTGTACCTTGTATAATACAAAACATCTTTGCAATATTTAGTCAGTATTAGATAATGGTTTTTGAACATACCAGTGTTTGATTATATCACTAGTATAAAGCTGATGAAGGAACTAGAGAAATGATTCTTAAAAAATCCTTTTAAAGCACTCTTCTAATGCCTCATTTAGTTGTGGAGGTGACCTTGAGCTCTCAAATGCCAGCAGAGTACAACCCCTAGGAATTTCAGTCAAGCAGGAAAATCTTAGAATGTCAACCTATTGATGATTGTCATCTGAGGACCAACCAAGCTAAGTTGAAGAAGGTTCATTATTGAAAGGTTGGATAATAGATAAGTATGGGAGGAAGTTGATGAGTTTTGCTACAGAAACACATTAAGTCTGTCTACTAAGCTGAAGAAGGACAAGAGAAGAAAATAATCATTTTAATAGTGTCTATTTTGTGCCAGGCTCTGTGATAAACACTAACAAATTTTTCATTTGATCCTCAAAATAACTCTATGTGGGAGATGCCATTATAAAATGAGATATCCTCATTTTGAAGAAATTGAGTTGGGGAGATATTTAAATATGTGTCAGTGACTGACTCTATCTAGTAATAAAAAGTCATTAAAATATATTTATGTAATCATATATCAATATAAACACATCTTTGATACATATCAATATGTAAACATAAAATAAAATTTTAGAATTCTAAGAGAAAAGAGGTTGAATACCTAAAATAGCATTATTGAATTTTAAAAGAAGAGAATTTTAAAGAATTTTAAAATGTTAAATAATAGTATCCTTTTGTAACAGATCACGGGAAGACTGTCCTTCTTTGAGTTAGCTATAATTTTAGTTTGCACGTATGGTTAACAAAATGCTTTTATATACATTATCTCATTTGATTCTCTCAATAATCATGTGAATATGTGAATCAGGGGTAGCTAGGTGACTCAGTGCATAGAGATCCAGGTCTAGAAATGTGAGGTCCTGGGTTCAAATTTGACCTCAGAAACTTCCTAGCTTTATGATCATGGGCAAGTTACTTAACTCCCATTGCCTAACCCTTACTGTATTACATAGTACTGATTCCAAGATAGAAGGTAAGGGTTTTTTAAAATATTAATAATAATTCTGTGAATACTGTAAATAGGGCAGACATTATTATTGTGCCCATTAAATAGATGAGGAAACATATTCAGAGAAACTAAGTAAGTTATCCAAGGTAACTTTGCTACTGGGTGGCAGAGCCAGGAGTTGAATTTGAATCTTCTGATCCTAAGTTAGCACCCTTTCTGCAACACAATGTTTTTGCTATTCTGCTCCTAATGGAAAACTGTATTTGTCCTCAGTAGGATAGAAAAGAAATAATTCAAGCAGTGGAAGGAGGTGGAGATTCAAAGAATGTTTCATTATTTAGTTTTACAAAAAATAAAGATAGGATTAGCTATGGAGGAACCTGAAATAAGGGCATAGGGCATACTTCTCAGGTTTAGTGGCCTAACCCTTGGATAAAATTGTTTGTTTTTCTGAAAAGTTTGAATAAATAAGTTAATGAAAGGAAAAAAAATCTCCACATAACCTATCATTCTTATTAGATCTCATTCTATATTTATTTTTCTCTTTGTGGCTTAAGTCCAAGAGAAAGCCAGGCACAAACAATGCCTCCACTCCTCCTCTCAATCTCTTATAAATCCCTTGCAACCTAGCTTCTGACCTCATCACCTAAAGAGAACTGACCTCTCCAATTTTACCATTGATCTCTCAATTGCCAAATCTAACCTCTCTAGGATATTTGACACTGTTAATACCTTCTCCCCAATGATACTCTCTCTTCTCTGGGTTCTCATGATTCTGTCATTTGTCTGATTGCTTGTCAGTTTACTTTGGTAATTCTTATCCAAGTCATGCCCACAAACTGTGGGTGTCCTCCAAAGTTCTGCCCCCTCCGGCATGTGTGCCATAGGTTCTCCAACATAGACCAAGAGTATGAATTCAGGAGGTACAAGGAATAGAAATTGGTTCAAGATTGTTAATAACTATTCTAAAAAGTCAGGGACTATATATGTGGATCACAGACTGGAAAAAAAAATCTTCCATTTCCTGATTGCCCTTTCTTAATGACATATCATTTTCAATAGGATCCAGGGATCATTAAGTCAAACAGTCAGCCCTTCCTTAATGAAACATTAAGCTGACCTTAGAAAAGGCTAGTGGGATACAAGTTTTGCTTAGAATTCCATCCCTCTTTCTTCCCTGGGGCTACTACATAGACTTTTTATTTGCAAGAAGGGCTTCTAGAGATAGGGGCAATTAGCATAACCAGCCCAATTAATCATTCAAAGACTCCTCTCAACCCCCTAAGACTGATCATTCACAATTAGATTAGGGAAACTGAGACACTTTACTTTCTGGTACTAGATGCCCTTGGATACCCTGTATTATGTGCTAAAAGTAGTAGTGTTCATTTTCAAACATCTATATTGATTTTTCTTGAAGATAAATTTTGAGGTATTTTCCTTGAAATCCTAGGCCTTTATGGATAGGAATGGGAGGGGGAATCCCTATAAACATTATAGAACCTTATAGAAATACCTTAGTCATTCCAAGTGAGTAAATGGAAATGCAAATCATTGAAATAAGAAGTTACAGAACTGGTCTTAGAAGAGAATCTCCTAGTTAAAGCACGAATCCAAATTTCAACATCCTAAAGTAGAATGGATTGTATCTACAGGTAATAAGCCCCCTTCATTGGAGTCTTTGAAGGAAAAAAAAAAACTAGTTGACCAACTGTTGTTTATGTTGCACTAGAGAAACTTTTTCATGTACGAATTAAGTTAGAAGGCTATGGAGTCCCCTTCCAAAGCAGAAATTCTACAGTACCCTGTACTTGGAGGCTCAAAGACCTCCAAGGACAAGGAACTCACTACTTGCAGTGATAAGGCAATTGCTAGCCTGAAATTTAGCACACTTGCATACCAGTCTACATCATTGTAATAACTGGATCACATTTGGAACACTATGCAGGACATTCAAAAGTGCTTTTTGGCAACCATATTTTGGTACAGTAGAAAGAGCAATGACCTGAATCAAAGGATGTAGGTTTAAATCTGATCTCTGATTATATTATATTATATACTTCATATATAACCTTAGGAAAATTACTTAACACATGGGGCTTCAGTCTCCTTATCTGTAAAATAAAGAGGTTAAATTAGACTTCTGAGTTCTCTTCTAGTTCTAGGTCTATTTTCCTAAAATGTTATGACCAACTAATTTCCAGTGATTTTATACAGATGCAATTACCCTTTTAGATGGGATCACAGAATTCTAGATCTGGAAGACAGCTGTCATATTTTCCCCTTAACTCCACTCCAAATCTTCCTTTGTTCTCCTCAAAGCACTCTCTTGTTCATCTATGTAATATTCAACCAGTCCTGGTGTTGTTGGTTGTTTTTTTTCTCTTCTCATTTCCCAACAAATCATTCTAGTGATAACCTGATTAAGTCTGATGGCATGGTAAATATATACAGTTGGCAGAATGTTCAAGTAACCCAAGTCCCAGATGGACTTTTTGATTAATAGGAGAATATTATCTTTGAATTTAGATTTATATATTGTTTAGCAGGAAGCACTGCTGATCCCCCAAGAGTCTTGCACAGATGGTGAGGTTGATCCCCTTTTCCCTTAACTTAACTCAGGGCTGAGGGGTGACTGAGAACAACTGAATAGCGGGCCATCACCTTGCTGCTGCCTGGTGAGCCAGGTCTTTTAGCAAAAATCAGCTGGCTCTGGCCCCCGGCTCCTGATGCGACTATACCCTTCCTTCCCCCTTCCCAAACCCCACCACCCTGCAGGGAGGTAGGGATGAGCTGGAGGGGAGAGAAGAGGATTCTATCTACACAATAGCTAATCATGCTGATCATTCCACAATATTACTGTTAACTATGTACAATGTTTTCCTGGTTCTGCTTATTTCACTCTGCATCAGACCATGTAAGTCTTTTTAGCTCTTTCCAAAATCATCTTGTACATCACTCCTTACAGCACAATAGTATTCCATCACCATCATGAACCACAATTTGTTCAGTCATGCCCCGGTTGATGGACATCACTTTAGTTTCCAATTTTTTGCCACCACAAAAAAAGAAGTTATAAATATTTTTGCATGAATATGTTCTTTCCCCCTTTTAAAAAATCTTTCCAGGTTACAGATATAGTAGTGGTATTACTGGATCAAAGGGTATGCATTGTTTTATATCCTTTTGGGATTAATTCCAAATTGCCCTTCAACCAGAGCCATGATTTTAACCCAGACTTCCTAATTTCAAATCAGGGTCCTTTCCATTATATCATACTAGCTTATAGCTGAGCTCCAATTGTTGACATCCACCACAACTTTGCTGTGAGTCTTCTGCTATAATATGTATGTATGTATGTATATATGTGTGTATTGTAAGGGGTAAAAATTAAAAATTTAGACTAAATTTATGAGAAATGTGGTCACTGTAATTATTATTCAAGTCAGAATGGCTTTTTAAACAATTTATTCATAAAATAGAGGGAAAGATTAAAAGTAAGTAAATCAGAGAGAAAAGATAATTACTCCAGTCTTGTCCAAACAAGAGAGGGCTTTAGAGGCCCCAGCAAAGGGGGCCCAAAGGTAAATTAAACAAGGGTTTTAGCTATGAGGCCTCTTCCAAGATAAGGGGCCTCTCTGGAGGCTGGTACCTCTCAGAAAAGCCAGGAAAAGGAGTCATTTTTTTTTTTTTTTTTACTCACCCATATGGTAGTTCTAAGGGAAAAAATCCAGGAGCAGTCTGAGGTCCCAAGCCAGAGCTCCTTCAAGTTCAAGTTGAAAGTGAAAGATCTGGTCACAGGAAGTTCTTGCCACTTTTAAAGATCATTCCTTTTGTCACTTCCTGTGCCTTCCTTCCACTTTACTTGGACCAATTATAGCTAAAGTTTTGTTTAGGACTGCCCAGAGGGCAGTCAGTTGATTCTGATTCATTACCCAGTATTGTACATGTGAGTCACAGACCTCCCCACACTTAAATATAAATGGAGTATATATGCTGCTGGTGATTAAATCTAAAAATGGGCAGGGGAGAGTTAATTCCATCTTCATAGTGTATATATATATATATATAAATGCATATACATATACATATGCATATACAAATACACATATACAGTGTATATATATAAATGCATATACATATGCATATGCAAATGTATATACATATATTTTTATTTATATAGTAAAGGTATTTAGACAAAATATATATGATATGATGTGTCATGCTGTATTTCTGTGAATATTTTTTGCCATTATAAATTTTCTTTTATCCTTGAAAATCATATGAAAAGCTTTTCCATAATCTTCCTTTTTTATTTATATTCAAATATGAAAGTGATCCTGGTTTATTTAAATATTCTTGTCCTATGGTTCAGTATGGGGAAGAGATTTATGTTGTCAATCACATTTGGGATGAGAATCTGGAAAATGGGGAATTTCTGTTGAAAATTTCCTAAAAAATAAATGGAAGAGTGTTGATAGTTTAATTCGAGAAATGCAAATTTGGATCATATGCCAGTGTGCTTTTGAGATCTCTTATTGGAATTTGAAACATCTTATCCATGTGAAAGGTTTTCATACTATGTGATCAATATTTCCTATGTAAAAATTAACTAATACATCCCTTTTTTAGCCATAACCAACTTTAGCAAAGAATTCATAAAATGCTCTTTATTAAAAGGCTTCTCAATAATAATATTTCATATTTCTCTAGCTCGTTAGTATTTACAAATTACTCCTCACATAAAATCCTTACAGAGTAGATATCCTTACTTCAATTTTGCCGATTTATTTCCCAGGTCATAGTCAGTCCACCACAAGCATTTGTCAAGTATTTCTAGGTGCCATGAACAGTATCAAGTGATGGTTATAAAAAGAAAGGGACAGTTAGCTGTTGCATTAGATAGAATATAGGGTCAGGAGTCAGGAAGACTCATCATACTGAGTTTAAATCTGACATCAGCTGTGTGACTCTGGGCAAGTCACTTAACTCTATTTTCCTCAGTTTCCTCATCTGTGAAATAAAGTGGAAAAGAAAATGACAAACTAGTTAAGCATCTTTGCCTAGAAAGCAACTAATGAAAAGTTGCACAAAAACTGAAAAATGACTGAACAGTAAACAAAAAGAAAAGCAGAAATATTGTCCCTACCCTCAAGAAGCAGAGAGATTTTGAACCCACATCCCTTGACTATCTTACCCAATAAAATGAGATATCTCAAGCCCTCTAATGGCATTGTACTTCTGGACACATCTGACCCATGTGCCAGTTTATTTAAACTCTTCAGACACACCAGTTGCTAAGCTGTCCCAGCCACAGCTGACCTTCCTTTCTAAAACAGAATCTAGAGATTTTTTTGCTGTATCAGAATAGAAAAGAAAGAAAAACTATGCAATTTTTACATTTGTCACATGGTTTTTACTTCCAGATAAGCCATAGTACAGTCCTTGTGACAAGACACTGTGGACTGTTTGGTCTGGTAACTTGTTTGCCTTCATCATGAGACCTAATCTCTTTTGTTACTAGCAAGTCACATTTCAGAGTTCTTTCTGACAGAGGAAAAGAGTGACAGGTTGGTCCATAATGTTCAGCAGATCCATTGGAGACATCAATTTAAATTGCTAACATTAAAGCTCTCCATCATGTTTGGGTTGTTACAAACAATTGAATTGATCGGTGTGAAGGTCAACAGAGAGAAAGGTATGCTGGAGCTAGCTCTAACTGACTCCTAAGAACCAATTGTTCAATTTTAGGGTAAACATTGATATGTCAGAAATCAGCAAATGTTACAAATCAGAGTTTTATTTATTTTTTTGGTAATTTCTTGGACTTGAGAAAAATGATGAGTAAGTTAATAATGCAGATTAAACTTGTAGGGGCAGCTATGTGTAGAGTCAGCAAGGTCTCAGTTCCAGCCTCACACACTTATTAGCTATGTGATCCTGGTCAAGTCACTTAATTCCTTTTTGCCTTAGTTCCTCATCTGCAAACAGGATATACTGGAAAAGAACCTGGCCAACCACTCCAGGATCTTTACCAAGAAAACAACATGGACAAGTCGATAGAGTCAGAGCATTGAACCATACTGAACAATGACAATGATGGGTACAAGATTAGTTTTTTTTTTCCAGAGTCAGTTGTTAAACATTTATCAGCACACCCCTGCTGAGATGCCAGCAAGAACCAGTATTGCTTAGAGAAAACCTTCCATCTTTCCTTATAAAAGCATCTATTGAGTCTTTACCACATAGCTGTTTTTGTTTTTGTTTTTTGTTCGTTTATTTTTGTTCTGCCTTCTGCATTTCTAAAAGACAATATCATTTGATTTTAGCAATTGATTTAAAATCAGAAGACCTGGGTTTGAATCCTGGCTTTGCCACTTATGAGCTGTGTGTTCTTGGGTAAGTCAGGTTTCAGATTTTTCTCAGCAGTAAAATGAAAAATTAAAATTAAATAGCCGCTAAGGTCCCTTTCAGGTCTAAAGATGAACTACTGTTTACTAATGACCATCCTACAGCCTATTTCTGAAACAGGTCCAGATGCTACACTGAACTCATGGGCCTGACCCCCTTAATTCAGAAAAGGTCTTAACAAAATTCTACTTTTTTGTATAAAAGCATTGGTAACATTCCTTGTGCTATGATTTCCCCTCTTAAGTAGCTATGTGTATTTTAAATAATTGATCCTTGAATCCTTAGCTTTTAATTTTCTGCATCTCAGACAGCCAGGCTATTTATAAAGTCCAAACCACCTATCCTCTAGCAGACTCATTATCAACAAAAAGAGAATTAATAATAACTTATATTTACATATAGCTGTAAGGTTGAAAAAAATTTCTCCTTATAAAAATTCTGACAGCTAGATAATATAAGAATTATTACTCCCATTTTATAGATGAGGAAATTGAAGTTTGGGGAAGTGAGATTTCCTTCTTGTCAGTTGAAACGAAGATGTGAAACCATGTTGCTATATTCTGAACCCAACTGTTTCTCACCATGAATGACAACAATTCTCTTTTGTCAGACTAACTAATCTCTATACAAGCAAAAAACTAGAACACTTGCAAAGACTTCTGACTATGGAGTCCAAGGCCCTGAATTTGAATCTCATCTCTGTCACTGGCTCTTTGGATGAACTTGGGCAAGGCCTTTAACCTCAGTTTCTTCATCAGTAAAATGAGGCGGTTAGATTAGACAAGATGACTTAGGAGGCCCCTTCCAGGGTTTAGCTATGTTCTTATGATGTTGTTCCAGGTCTTCAAACTTTGTTTATTTGTTTGTTTTTTGATCTGCCTAGTAATGATGACCATAATTATCCTAGCCTGAGTAAAGAATATTAATTTTGTATTTCATAACTCCTACCTCTCAATTTCAATCCATGAAGGGTCTTTCCAATCAAATGCCCGGCAAGAATGTTCCATATTTTCTAGGGGATACTACTAAAATGGAGTTCTGTTAATTTGCTGTGCTGGATAATAAAGGGAAAAAGACAAAGACAGAAAGAGAGAAAGAGAGAGACAGAGAGAGAAAAGAGACAGAAGAAAAGAGAGAAAGAAATATAGAGAAAGAAGAGAGCTAGAGAGAGCTAGAGACAAAGATAAACAGAGAGAGAAGAGAAAGCAAGAGAGAGAAAGTCACAGATTGACAGAGACAGAGTGACCATAATGCCTGGATGTGAGTTAAGAAGTAACTCTTTTTCCCTGAATTGGCTTTTATCCATTTTAATGACCAACTTTAGAAAAATATCTAATGAGGTCTGTTACATGTCACTCATTCATTCAAAAACAAGCATTTATTATATGCTTAAAACATGAGAGAAACTACATTAGATGTCCTGGGAATAAAAAGACAAAAAGAAAAAATAAAATAGCTTCTGCCCTCCAGAAGCTTATACCTAGTGGGAAAGATACAACTTGTACATAGTTAATTCAGTAGAAATCTATACGATATAATTTCAAGGAATGGGAGAAAATGTTAAACTTGAGGAAGGAGCGGCCTTTTTCAAGAGGTGTTATCTGATTTGACTATAGCAGAGCTCTTAGAAGCTAAATTTCAAAAGGTGGAGATAGAGAAAGAAAGTGCCTAGAAGCATGGCCTGGAAGGGAAGTAGGGAAGTGAAAGATAGATGATTATTCATGGGTCACACCTAAGTAGGGTAGTTGGGTTCCTTTTAGTCCAAGATCTGGCCTAAAACCCTGAATGAGCCATTTGTTGTTGCTGTTGTTCTGGTGTTTTTCACCTCACAGACAAGTACCATACCTGGTGAGGTGCCATACATAGTGGGGGGGAAAGTTCCCAAGATCTCCAAACGTTTTCTCCCACAGTCAAGGAGAAGAGAGAATAAAGATTTCCACTTACCTCTAGCAGCCCCCATTGTCTCTCCTGCTGAGATTCAAGTATACACCAGTGAATCCTTCAAATGTTTTTTTTTGTTGTTGTTGTTGTTGTTTTCACTGCTGTTAGATGGTTCTTCAGGGACCCTAGAAATAGCAGCCGCCCTGAAGGCTTCATCTACCATCCTGCTACCTGCCTGAGCTTTGGTTAATCTTCTAGAACTTGTGCAGCTAAGGTGACAGGAGTGGGTGGTAACACACCTGAAAGTTTCATTTGGAAGAAATCAGTACATTCCTTTCCTGTCTTACCAATAAAGCTCTGGGCTTGCTGCTCCCTTCCAAACATACCCAATCCTGCTCAAAATGAGATCACGACATTATGCTCTCTTCACAGAACACTGTTGTACAGTTTCAGGGCTCTCTCCCTCTCCTTCTATTTCTCTTTCTCCACGCTGCCAGGCTTAGATCAGTTTGAATTGTCTAAAAACAATTATGGGAGCTTTTATCTAAGCAAAATTTTTGTTTCAAGTGTCCATTAAATCTTATCATTAGTGGCCTTGATGGTAATGCAGCCTAAGCTAAAGCTACTAAGGAGGAAAGGGTTCATTTTCTAAACAGGCCCTTGTGGGGAAATTGTGCCTTCATAACTGATGACTGATAGAATTCAGCAGAAGAGAGCTTAATAAGAGTATTTTGGCCTCTTTGTAGTATAATCTGATAGAAGATTCTGCCTTGTGTACTGACAGCTACTGCAAAAGATGCCACTCCATTACATTAAGAAATAAACATGGTTGTTTTTCATTTTTACTCCTTTTTGCAGTGGTTTTAAAACTTGACAGTAATGATTGTTATTAACCTCTTCAAAGGACCAAACCATTATCTCCATGTTGTATACAGCATGATATGTAAGAGTTAATAAATTTTAGAAGCTAATAAACATAGAATGAAGTACAGATAAAGGATGGAGACTGCACAAATATTCTAAAAGGAACAGTGATGCAAATAATCATAAAATGGTTATTTCTGCAGACATGTTAATCTGTTGTATATGCTTTATTTTTTTTTCTTTTCTAGTAAACTTATGTTCTGAGCGAATTGAGAAAGGGACTTGAACCTGAGATTTCATTGAGACAAGAAACTCCCAAGGGAGGAAACTCCCTCTACCAATTCATATTAGTGCCTTCTCTGCACTGAGGGTTATCCAGTCCTGCCATATCAAACTCCAATAGTAACAGGGGTCAATAATCCATATATAAGGCCATATATAAGCTTATTTTTAAAATGCAGTGTTACATAGGTTGATTTATCTATATAATATATGTATATGTATATGACACAAATGTATACGTATACACACATATATAGTTAAATATATAGTGTATATATAAATACAGTATATATGTACATGTTTGTTTATATATATCTAGATAGCATTAGATATATGATATACACAAATATATACACATATAATGATATATAGATATTTATGATACTATAATTGTACATTAACATATTAATATATCATATATATTATGATACTGTAATTATAAATTAATATATTATTCATAATAATATAATTGCACATATTTCTATAAAATATAATATATATAAGTTGATAATATATAATATTACATATATAAAACATGATTGAGAAATATCAACTATAGATGGATATATTTATGTATATCTTATTCATATATATTTCATATTTTTATATGTCTATGTGTATCATCTATGTTTAAATATTTCACAATTATGTTTTAATTTTATTCTGGTGGCAGTCTTAGGGACCACATATTTCACATCTTTGATTGAGAGCCCAGAAAGGTTACATGACTCACCCAAAGTCACACAGTCATTATGTGTCAAAGGTAGTACTTGAATACAGTTCTCTTTAGGGTTGAAACTGGTTCTTCACTCTGCCAATCTGCTTTTCACCTTAAGTGAATGGTCAGTGGAGGGTTGGAAGAGAATTTGGCTGAATTTCTGTTGTACATTCAAAATAAAACTCTTGTTAGACTTGATTGTGAGGTACTATAGCTAGTGAGATGGATG
>NC_058131.1:511789983-511800317 GCF_016433145.1 Gracilinanus agilis
ATATATAAGTTGATAATATATAATATTACATATATAAAACATGATTGAGAAATATCAACTATAGATGGATATATTTATGTATATCTTATTCATATATATTTCATATTTTTATATGTCTATGTGTATCATCTATGTTTAAATATTTCACAATTATGTTTTAATTTTATTCTGGTGGCAGTCTTAGGGACCACATATTTCACATCTTTGATTGAGAGCCCAGAAAGGTTACATGACTCATCCAAAGTCACACAGTCATTATGTGTCAAAGGTAGTACTTGAATACAGTTCTCTTTAGGGTTGAAACTGGTTCTTCACTCTGCCAATCTGCTTTTCACCTTAAGTGAATGGTCAGTGGAGGGTTGGAAGAGAATTTGGCTGAATTTCTGTTGTACATTCAAAATAAAACTCTTGTTAGACTTGATTGTGAGGTACTATAGCTAGTGAGATGGATGACAGTCCTTGGCATTAGAGAAAACCTGGATACATAGTCCAGCTTCTGATATCTACTACTTCTATGTTGATGGATAGCCAGTCAAATACTCAGTGTCATAGCAACTCAAAAAAGACTCCAGAGATCCAGGAGTATGGTTGATTGGCATCTGTGAAGGGTGATGCAGCTCTTCTTACACCAAGAATTCTGAACCACACAGATAAAATCACAGGTGCAGACCAAAGACTAAAAGATTTCATTGCCATCTTCTGCAGTTTACTCAGGTGTTGCAAAGAGGCAGAGAATGCCTCATGGGAGGTGTTTAATGTCTTCTGTCCTTTCCTAAGTAAGAAAGGTTATTTTTAGCAAGAGGTTAAAGGGTGCAAGAAACATGCAGGAATAATTCCTGAGATCCAGCCAACACTGAAGAATCTATTCAAGGTTGGTCATCAAAAAAGGTTCCCTGCCAGGCTCAAGGTCAAGGTGGCCTTGAGGTACACTAGCTTGGGAGGAATCTCTTGGTGCTAGGGCGCCTTGCTTGTAATAGCAATTACATGAGTGCCAAGTAGTCATGTTTTTATTAAACCAAGAAGAATAAAGTCTACCTTCTTTCTGGAATTTGAAGAGAGAAAGACCATAATCATTTTTTTAATTGGATGACATCATTTTATGGGATTTCATCAAACATTTCCCTTACTTTCAATAAACATGCAAAGGGTGATAATGTACTCTCAACTAGTGGATGGTCATCTTAAGGCAGGTGTAGAAGAACCCTCAACTCCAACATCAGAGTTGATACTATTTGACCTTGGAGAGAAATAGAATAAGGGAAACATGGAGAAGAAATGTTTCCTGTGGTAAAATTTGTTTTAGTAAACACACAGTAACCAGGAGCCTAGAATTATTGTATCTATTCTCCTAGTATGAGTTAAGATACATTTGGAAGGACTAACTTCCTGCAGAGAACCTTGGAAGTCTGAACAAGTTACTATAGCTTCCAGTGCCACCTACTGCCAGCCTGGGTGTGGTTATGTCAGTTTGGTTTATTCCCCCAAAGAACTGGACCTCACTTCACTGGGGCAGGGATAGGGGGTGGGGTTAGGCAAATTACTTGATATATAGACAGTGGCCCAATATGCTGTCACACCCTAACCTTTGGAAACCTCTACCACTAACAAAGCCTCTTTTCACTTGTCATTAGCATCCAGGAACTGACAGACCCAAATCCTGCCTCATTCAGATTTCCTATCTTATTTCCTTCTGACATATACTTTGATTAAGAAAATGGTTGTCCAGGAAGCCAGTCTGTCCCTCATGTGACTATTACAGGTTAGCCTCCTTGTTATGCAGGAATATTTTCCTCTAAATTAGATCTCCTGTCTTCATCGGGCGCTTACATGAATTTAATACATTACAAAATGCACCAGTTCCCTAGAGATCCTATGATAGATTGTGGTATTTGAAACCCATATTTCCATGGGAAATAAAAGCCCAGGCCATGGCCAAATATTTTATCAGCTTAGCATTATCTTGAGATAATGGCACTATTAATGCTTGTCACCACTGTCTGCTTCCAAGGGATTTTGTTTGCTCTTTCCCTGCTGTTGAGAAAGGTGCTGAAAGTTTTTAAGAGTTTGCTTCCTACTTCCAATCACCAACCCAGAGAGGTGCTCTTTGTTCTATGCAGCCTGGCATATAATCATCCATGATTGCAGCCCCACTATTATTTTTCCCTCACTGGTTCCTAATCTGATTACCAATTACCATACATGGCATGGGATCAGTGTGTGCCAGAGCTCAGCCGTGCTGGGCTTCTGAGACAATGACAAGACAGAGCTTCACAGCAGTGAAGTGGTTACTGGAGGGTGGATAGAAGGAATGTAATAGTCTGAGAGACAGACTGAAAACACACTCCAAAGACACGCTGAAGTGCAATCGGAAGCAATGAAACCGCCAAATTACTAGCTAAGAAATGTCAGAGGCACCCAGATTGCACAGAGAAGGAGCAATTAGAAGCAAATCTTCCACTGGTATATTCGGTTGCACATGAATCCATGGAAAACATTAACAGCATTTTCTTTGAAGGTGAATTAATATACATGGAAACAGAATATATGCTTATTCTATGTTTGTCTTTCTGTCTGTCTCTCTCCCTGTAACCCCTACAGTCCTCAATGGTACCTCACAAGAAACACAGAGACACAAAAGACATATAATTCTTACCCACAGATCTGATAATTAGGAATAAGGAGGGACTTCCACAATTCTATATTTTCTTTCTTTTTTTAAAATAATTTTTAAATTTTTTCCAGATTAAATGTCAATACTTTTTTAAAATATTTGCTTTCTGACATTTTGTAATCAATGCTCTCTCTCTCCCTTCCACTCCTCCCCATCCCCCCAAAAGACAGACAATATGATATATACTACCCAAATTTTACCCATCTGAAAAGGAATCATTCCATATGGAAGACAAGCTTCCTTAAGAGCCCAGTGTTGGAGCGAAAGTTTTTTTGGTAAACAAAAGAAGGATTCATGATTCCTTCATGATATTCCATAACTGTTATAATTAAAAATATCCCAAAAGACTGATTTGGGGATAATGTCAGTTTGCTGAATATTGAATATCAGTTCATTGATTAGGCCAGCATCATAACCAATAAAGTGACATAAGTCAATGCCTCTTTCTCAATGACCAGAGCAGCTCAATAAATAGTTTTATGAGCTCATTAATCAGCCCCTTTCTTGAATATCCCAAGACATTTCTCACTGGCAGAAAGCCAATTAAGAGGTAGTCCATCAAACTATCCACACCTCCCCATTCTGATGTCATGAGGAACATTGATTAACAAAATTCTGTTAAAAGGACACATCTGAGGGATTCCTAAGAACAAAGGAAATGTAAAAATTTATAATCCAGATGGTGTCTATGCCTACTACAGGAATCCTCTTTAATATATAGGCCCATATATAGGAATTAATGCAGTATATGAAAACTAAATTCTCACCAAGTAGTAGTTTTGCTGGGTCAAAAGATATTGAAATATTATCATTTGGAAAATGACTTTTATTTTTACAAATTTGATTCAACATATATTTGAGAAATGAGGACTGTATCAAATGAACTTGCTGTAAAATTTTTTATATTACTTCATTATCATGGTTCCTCTTAGCAAAATATAGTTTCCCTGATTATCTCTTTTAATTGGACCTATTTTTGCTTTTACCTTTTCTGAGATCAGGATTGCTATTCCTGTCTTTACTCTTTTTCTTTTTACTTTAGCTAAAGCATATTAGATTCTGCTTCAGACTCTTTTGTTTTAACTCTAAATGTGTGTGTATTTCTATTTCAAGTGTGTCTTTTATAAATACCATGTTGTTGAGTTCTGGTTTTTAATGCATTCTGCTCTCCTCTTCTATTTTATGGGTAAACTAGTCCCATTCATAATTACGATAATGATTACTATGCATTTCCCTCCTTCCCATTTTCTTCTTCTCTCTCTTTTTATCTTATTCCTCAAAAGTCTATTTTGCTTCTAATCCACTGTCTCCCTTAATCTGTCCTTCCTTTTGTAAACCACTCCCCCATTCTATTATTCCCTTCTTCTACTATTTACCTATCAGGTATGTTAAATTTCTTTACACAAATATGGTTGAGTCATTTCAGTGATACTTGACTCTCTGACACCATTTGGGGCTTTCATGGCAAAAATACTGGAGTGGTTTTTGGTTAACATTCAGTAAATGGTTATGAGCTTTAAAAAATGATTTCTTTTCAGATGGGCAAAATGTAGGGTAGAATATATCATATTTTGGTTGTTGTTGAAAGTATCCATAGATTTTTATTGGGCCTTCTGCCGAGAAAAAAGAAGAGAAATAATCCTCAGCCATGCCAAAGTGGGGTTGGGATACTAGCCTCACTTTCTGGGAGCCATTTGAAAAAGGAGACTCCAGAACTATTTATGTAGAAAAATACTGGGGGGGGGTACCCCTAGGGCAGGAAAAAGAGTACAAAATTTGTACAAAAATACTTTACAGTTTAATACTTGTTTGTTACAAATAAAAATGAATATTCAAGTGACTCATGATTCTTTCAAACATCATTCTACATTAAAATTTCTTTTCTTGCCCTGGTAGTATTGAATGAAGAAAACATTTGTGTGTGCACAAAAGGTAGGTGAGCTTTTTCATGAAAAAATGGTAAAGAAAGTAGTGATATTTTGTCTTAAGTGGTATTTAAAATTTTAACCCAAACCAAAAGGATTAGAAAACAACTATTTTGTTAATGAAGGTCCTACAGTCAATATACAGATCTAGTTAATTTTTAACATTTAACAAATAACAGTTATTACTGTTTCGTGAACATGGAAAGCATAGTCTCATTTCAAGTGGAAGTAAAGATTAACTAAACTCTAATGCCCATGAGGATCCCCCCATAAGATAAAGAGTAGGGGGGCATGACTAGAACACATGCAGCCTTGGGCACAATGGTCCAAGAACTAGCTATATGGAGTCTGATGGTGTGTTTGCCTTGGATGGGGGGAGCTCAGAAGAGAAAGCATCCTTGTCACCACTTGTTCTTTCAGACCCTGCTCCTGGGTGGCCATCTTGTGTCGGAAGCCAATAAGAGAATAGATAAAAATCTGAGACCCCTCTTTTGACCCCTTTTATGATCCATATCTTTTCTTATTGGAAAAACATTATAGACTTATTGAAAAGCTTTAAGTTCCTAGCAAATCAGAAGGTACAGAATTAACAATTTCTCTCCTTGATAATTAAGAAGCCTGAACTCTAAAAAATACATTACTTAGACAATCAAGGCCAGAAACAGACAAAGCCAGACAAGACTTTATCTGACCAGGTGCAATCCTGTAAATCAAGAGTACAGGACTCAATTTGTTTAGGATCTCTATGAAATATATTTCTGCTCCCAGAATTAACCTCCTACTAATTGGTGATTGGAATTTGGCCTTTGACCCTGGACCTATCTCTCTACTTTTTAGACTTTAATGGGGTTTTGTATAATTTGTAACCCCTTCACAGCTGTGATTCTTTCTCTGTGCTCTTTGTGTGAAACAAGTACATATTAAACTCAAGACTCCATGGTAAGTTGGAGCAGTTATGAGCTAAGCATTTAGTCTGACTGTTCTCATTCCATCCAATGCCACTAAATGCCACTCAGAACCCCTAGAAATATAGAGCTGGCTCTCTATAATCTTGAAAATTTCTTGGACCCCTTCCTTGATCTTTGCAGAAAACTCAAGGTAGCCAATGGGTAGCCAATGGTGATAATCTGATTGGTCATCATGTCCTGGTTCTCCTCTAACCTCACCTCCTTCTCTAGTTCATTTTACAGATGTGGAAACTAAGGCAAATAGGATTAAGTGATTTGACCATGGTCACACAGCTAATAAGTATTTGAGGCCATATTTAAACTAAGAAAGATGAGCCCTGCTTGTTCCAAGCTCATTGCTCTATTTACTTTGCAACTCTACTGTACCCTATACACAATTGAAGGTGTATATATTTTCTTCTCTCTTTAAACCAAAAAATTTAAACTAAACCCATGAGAATAAGGTTTTAAAATTATTGTCACCACCTCCATTTTCTCTTCTAGACTTTCCTTGTGTGAAAAAAAGTTCCCCCTTAACACTTCTCTCAATGTATCCTGATTTCTCTCCCCTTTGCTTTTTTAAAAATCATTCCAAATTAATCAACTCATAACCATGCCACTTTTTTATACAAACTCCATTTAACTACCTTAATCATGATAAAGTTCTTAAGAATTACAAGTATCATCTCCCTATAGAGAAAGGTAAGCAGTTTAACCACATGTAACCATATTAAACATAACTTTATAATTTCTCTTCAAGTTTATCTTCTTATGCTTCTCTTGACTTGTGTTTGAAAGACAAATTTTCTTTTCAACTCTGCTCTTTTCATCAGGAATGTTTGAAAGTTCTCTGTTTTATTAAATATAATTTTTTTTCTCAAAGGATTATACTCAGATTCAATGGGTAGATTATACTTGGTTGTAATGCTAGCTCTTTCACCTTCTGGAAGATCATATTCCAAATCTTCTCTTTCTTTAACATGGAAGCCACTAAATTGTGTGTGTTCCTGTCAGTAGCTTCCTGCTATTTGATTTTTTCTTTCTGTTTGTTTGAAGTATTTTCTTTTTTTTTTACCAAGTTCCAAGTTCTGGAATTTGGCTAGGA
The DNA here is from genome assembly GCF_016433145.1 of Gracilinanus agilis. Taxonomy (NCBI): domain Eukaryota; kingdom Metazoa; phylum Chordata; class Mammalia; order Didelphimorphia; family Didelphidae; genus Gracilinanus; species Gracilinanus agilis. The sequence continues at coordinate 511,796,632 of NC_058131.1, forward strand.
GTTTTCTTGGAGATTAAATTTTAGGATTTATTTTAGGAATTATTGGGAGATTTAAACTTTTTGTATTGTATCATTGGCTTCTACGATACCCAGGTAGTTTTCCTTGATATTTTCTTGAAATATGATGTCTAGACTATTTCTTTGCTCAAAGTTTTAGATAGTCCAAAAATTCCAATGTAATTTCTCCATGATCTGTTTTCCAGATTAGAAGTTTTTCCAAAGAGCTAGTTCATATTTCCTCCTATTTTTTTTCTTCTTTTGATTTTTTTCGTGGGGGAGAGGGGTTGTTTCTTGATTTTTCATGGAGTTCTTAACTTCCACTTGCACAATTCACACTCTTAAGGAATTATTCCCTTCAGTGAGCTTTTGTACTTCCTTTTTCATTTGGCCAAATTAAAGGATTCTTTTCTTTGGTGATTTTTTTTGTCTTTTAGCAATTAGGACAAATCTGTTCTCCAAGGTGTTCTTTTCTTTAGTTGTTTTGGGCATCTTTAACTAAGTTGTTAATCATCTTAATTTTTTTCTCAATTACATGTAGTAAGAATTTTCAACATTTGTTTTCCAAAATTATAAGATTCAAATTGTTTCTCTCCATCCCTTCTCTCCCCCTCTCCCAGAAATGATAGGCAATTTGAACTGGATTATATATGCATTAACATGCAAAACATTTCCATATTGGTCATCATCGTAAGAGAATACCCATATAATACCAAAATCTCAAAATAAAAACACAAATAAACTAAATTGAAAAATAGTATTATTTGATCTGCATTCTCATTCTAACAGTTCTCCCTCTGGAGGAAGACAGCATTCCTTTTCATAAGTCCTTCATAATTGTCCTAGATAATTGTATTTCTGTATGATGTTCAACTGTGAAAGACTGTTACTATGCACAATGTTTTCCTAGTTTGGCTTACTTCACTCTTCATCAGTTTATGTAGATCTTTCCAGCTTTTTCTGAAATGATCTTGTTCATCGTTCCCTGTAGCACAATAATATTCCATCACTATTATATACCACAATTTATTCAGCCATTTCCCAATTGATAGACATTCCCTCAATTTCCAGTTCTTTGCCACCACAAAAAGATGTCCTATAAATATTTTTGTACAAATAGATCCTTTCCCTTTTTTTATCTTTTTTGGGATGCAGAGATAGTAGTCGTATTACTAGATAAAAGGTATGCACAATTTCATGGCCCTTTGGGCGCAGTCCCAAATTGTCCTCCAGAATAGTTGGATCAGTTCATAACTACCAACAATGCATTAGTATCCCAATTTTTCTACATCACCTCCAACACTCATCATTTTCCTTTACTGCCATACTAACCAATCTAATAGCTCTGATATGGTACCTCAGAGTTATTTTAATTTGCATTTCTTTAATCTTTAACTTTTTAATAAAGAACATTTTTATATGATTATTGATAGCTTTGATTTCTTCATGTGAAAAACATTTATTCCTATCCTTTGTCCATTTTCAGTTGGGAAATAACTTGTGCACTTATAAATTGTACTCAGTTCAGTACATATTTGAGAAATGAGGTCTTTATTAGACAAATTTTCTGTAAAAACATGCTCCAGGATGTTGTTTCACTTTTAATCTTGGTTACACTAGTTTTGTTTTTTACAAAACCTTTTTAATTTAATATAATGAGAATTATTTCTTTTCCATTACTTTATATTCCCTTCCTCTTCTTAGCTTATAAAATTTCCCCTTCCCCATAACTCTGGCAGGTAAAATATTCTACACTCCTTTAATTTAATTATGGTATCACTTTCTATCTAAATTATATACCCATTTTGAACTTATCTTGCTATAGGATGTAAAATATTGATCTATACTAATTTATGCCAGACTGTTTTCCATTTTTCCCATTACTTTTGTCAAATCATGAGTTCTTATCAGAAAACCTGGGATGTTTGGGCTTATCAAACATAGGGTTGCTATGGTTATTTATGCTTATTTATTATGTGTCTAATCTATTTCAATGATTCACCATATTATTTCTTAGTCAGCAATAGAGTGTTTCAATGGATGCTGCCTCATAGCATAGTTTGAGATCTGACACAACTAAACCACTTTCCTTCACATTTTTTTTTCATTAATTCCCTGGATATTACTGAGCTCTTGTTCTTCCACATAAATTTTGTCATCATTTTTTGTAGTTCTATAAAATACATTTTAATGAGGAAATTAATTTAGGTAGAATTGTCATTTTTATTATATTAGCTCAGTCTATCCATGAACAATTCATATACTTCAAACTGTTTAGTTCTGACTTTATTTATGTGAAAAAGTATTTCATAACCATGTCCATATAATTTTTGCTGGTAGGATCCAAGTTAGTTTAAATGAAATTTTGCTTTCTATTACTTCTTGTCAGATTTTGTTGGTAATATATAAAAGTACTGATGACTTATATGAGTTTATTTTGTATCCATGATTTTACTAACATTATTAATTATTTCAACTAGTTTTTTAGTTGATTCTCTAGGATTCTTTAAGTATACTATCATAGCATCTGTGAAGAGTGAAGTTTAGTTTCCTCATTGCTTGCTTTAAATCATTCAATTTCTTTTTCTTCTCTAATTGCTAAATCTAGCATTTATAGAATTATATAAAATAATAGTGGTGATAATGACATTACAGATGAAACTTGCTGATAGTGTTAGAAAGATACTAATCATTTCAAGGAAAGGATCATTTATTCTTTTTTTAAAAAAACTCTTATTTTTCTTCTTAGAAATAATACTGTGTATTGGTTCTAAGGCAGAAGAGTGGTAAGGGGTAGGCAATGGGAATTAAGTGACTTTCCCAGGGTCACACAGCTAGGAAGTGTCTGAGGCCAGACTTGAACCCAGGACCTCTTGTCTCTAGGCCTGGCTTTCAATCCACTGAGTCACCCAGCTGCCTCCAAGGTTCATTTATTCTTACATTTTCTAATTTATTTATATTTTAACAGGAATAGATGTTGCATTTTGTCAAAGACTTTTTCTATATCTGTTGAGGTAATCATGATTTCTGTAAGATTTTACTGATATGGTCAATTACACTGATAGTTTTATTATTTATTATTTATTATATTTATTTAATTATTAAATTTATTAAATTAAATTTAATATTATTGTTAATATTTATTAATATTAAACCAGTCCTTATATTCCCGGTATAAATCCCACCTGGTCATAGTGAATTATCCTTGTGGTATATTGCTGTAGTCTCCTTGTTAGTATTTTATTTTTAAAAGTTATATTGATATTAATTAAGGAAATTGGTTCATCAGTTTTTTCTGTCTGCTTTTTCTGTCTTAGGTATCAGCACCAAATCTGAGTCATAATTTATTTTTGAACTACTATTTTCTCAAAAAGTTTATATAGTATGGGTTTTATTTTTTAATGTTTGATAGAATTCACTTGTGAATCTATCTGATCTTGGAGATTTTTTCTTAGGGAGGTCATGAATGGCTTGTTCAATTCCTTTTTCTGAGATGAAATATATTTCTTAATCTGGGCAATTTACATTTTTGTAAACATTTGTCCACTTCAGTTAGATTGCTAGACTTATTGTATGCAATTGGGTAGAATAGGGTCTAATGATTACTTTAACTTCTGCTTCATTGGTGCTGAATTCACTCTTTTTGTGTTTGATACTGATAATTTGATGTTCTATCTATTTTGTTTGTT
>NC_058131.1:511802591-511822532 GCF_016433145.1 Gracilinanus agilis
CATTTTGTCAAAGACTTTTTCTATATCTGTTGAGGTAATCATGATTTCTGTAAGATTTTACTGATATGGTCAATTACACTGATAGTTTTATTATTTATTATTTATTTTATTTATTTAATTATTAAATTTATTAAATTTAATTTAATATTATTGTTAATATTTATTAATATTAAACCAGTCCTTATATTCCCGGTATAAATCCCACCTGGTCATAGTGAATTATCCTTGTGGTATATTGCTGTAGTCTCCTTGTTAGTATTTTATTTTTAAAAGTTATATTGATATTAATTAAGGAAATTGGTTCATCAGTTTTTTCTGTCTGCTTTTTCTGTCTTAGGTATCAGCACCAAATCTGAGTCATAATTTATTTTTGAACTACTATTTTCTCAAATAGTTTATATAGTATGGGAATTGTTTTATTTTTTAATGTTTGATAGAATTCACTTGTGAATCTATCTGATCTTGGAGATTTTTTCTTAGGGAGGTCATGAATGGCTTGTTCAATTCCTTTTTCTGAGATGAAATATATTTCTTAATCTGGGCAATTTACATTTTTGTAAACATTTGTCCACTTCAGTTAGATTGCTAGACTTATTGTATGCAATTGGGTAGAATAGGGTCTAATGATTACTTTAACTTCTGCTTCATTGGTGCTGAATTCACTCTTTTTGTGTTTGATACTGATAATTTGATGTTCTATCTATTTTGTTTGTTTCCCCCCCCACAAAACCAACTCTTGTCTTATTCATTAATCAAATGGTTCTCTGACTTTCCATTTTATTAATTTCTCCTCTGATTTTTTGGATTTCTGATTTGATCTTTAAATGGGTATTTTAATTCATTTTTTCTAGTTTTTTTTTAGTTGCATTCCCTTTGATCTTTTTTTTTTCTCTATTTTATTGTCATAAACATTTAGAGAGATAATTTTTCCCCTTATGTACTGCTTTGACTATATCTTATTAATTTTGATATGTTGTCTCCTTATTATCTTTCTCATTAGTGAAATGATTGATTGTTCCTAGATTTTTTCTTTAACACAGTGATATATTAGAATTGTATTAGTTTTCAATTGATTTTTAATTTAGTTTAGTTCCCAGTTAATTTTAAAGTTAAAAAATGGTCTTTTCATGGGCTTTTTTTTAAAACTCTTAACTTCTGTGTATTGGCTCCTAGACGGAAGAGTGGTGATTGAGGGCAATGGGGGTGGGGGGGCCAAGTGACTTGCCCAGGGTCACACAGCTGAGAAGTATCTGAGGCCAGATTTGAACCTAGGACCTCCCATCTCTAGGCCTGACTCTCAATCCACTGAGCTACCCAGTTGCCCCCTTTCCATGGACTTTTATGACAATTTTGTTGCATTATTATCTGAAAATTATGCATTTATTATTTCTATTTTTCTGTATTTGGTTGTGAAGTTTCTAATACCCTAATACATGGGCAGTTTTTGAGTAGGTCCCATCATGTACTGCTGAGAAGACATGTTTCTTTTTATTCCCATTCAATTTTCTCCAGAGATCTACTAAATCTAACTTTTCTGAAATTCCATTTGTTTTTTGTTTATTCTTTTTTTGCTGTTGTTGCTGTTCAGTTTTTGGTTAGATTTATCTAGTTCTAAGAGGGGAAGCTGAGGTCCCTCACTAATATAGTTTTATTGTCTATTTCCCCCAGAGCTCATTTAATTTCTCCTTTTAATATTTGGAGGCTATATCATTTGGTTAGTATTGCTATTACTTCATCATCTATAACTTTTATTAAGGTATAATTTCTTTCTTTACCTCTTTTAATTAGATCTGTTTTTGTTTTGGTTTTATCTAAGCTCATGATTTTTTTTTAATACAGCTTTTTTTTTCATGCAGTTTTTTTTTCACTTTATTTGAAGCATTATAAATTCTGTTGCAATCCCTTAACTTTATTCTGAGTGTGTCTCCATGCTTCAAAACTATTTCTTGTAAACAACATATCATTGATTTCTAGTTTTTAATTTACTCTACTCTCTGCTTGCATTTTATGGATGAGTTCATCCTATTCATATTCACAGTTATGATTACTAATTTTGTATTTGCCTCCATCTTATTTTCACCTTTTGATCCTGATTTTTCTCTCTCCTTTCATTCTGTTCCTCCTTACAAGTGTTTTTGCTTTTAACCATGGCCCCTCTAGCTTCATCATCCCTTTTATTAACCTTCACCTCTTTTATTATTCCCCTCCTAATTCTTTGCAGGATAAGATAGATTTATATACCTATATGATTATTGGTTTTTTCCTCCAAGCCATTTCCTATGAGAGCAAATTTTAGTATTGCCCTTCATCATCATCTCTATCCTCTTCATGGTAATAGTAAGGTTTTTTTGTGCCTTTTTAGGTGAGATAATTTATCCCATTCTACCCCTCTCTTCCCTTTTGTCTCAGTACAATCTTCTTTTTAGCCCCTTGATTTTTTTTTAATGTCATGCTAGTTAACTTATTTTCACACTTTCTATCTATGTATACTCCTTCTAATTGTCCCAATAATGATAAATTTTTAAAGGGTTACAAATATCTTTCCATGTATTTATATTCCAATAGTTTAACTTCATTGGATTCCTTAAATTTCCCTTTTTATTGCCTTTTTATGCTTCTTGAGTCTTATATTTGAACATCAAATTTTGTATTTAGTTTCAGTTCTTCCAAAGTGGTATGATGGGCTATGGGCTGGAAATTCTGAAAGCCACCTTCCACAACTGATTCAGTTTTTCCCAAAGCTTGCTGAAGGCTTGGAGGGCCAGTAATTTTTGTCAGGAAAACTTGGAAATCTAATTTATTAAATGACCACTTTTTTCTGAAAAAATATACTCAGTTTTGCTGGGTAAACAATTCTTAGTTATAAACCTGGTTCTTTTGCATTTCAAATATCATATTCTAAGACCTATTCCTTTATGGTGGAATCTGCTAAGACCTGTGTAATCCTGACTGTGACTTCATATTTGAATTGTTTCTTTATGATTGTTGGCAGTATTTTCCCCTTGACCCAGAAGCTGTGGAATTTCATTATAATATTCCTGGGAATTGTCATTTGGGGGCTTATCCCAGGAAGTGACTAGTGGATTTTTTTTTCTATTTCTATTTTACTCCTTTATTCAAAAATATCAGGGCAGTTTTCTTTGATAATTTCTTGTAATAAGATGTCTAGACTTTTTGTTGTTGTTATTGTTATTTGTGGCTTCCAGATAATCTAATGACTTAAATGGTTTCCCCTAATTCTGTTTTTCAGGTCAGTTTTTTTAATGAGATATTTAATATTTCTTCTATTTTTTTCTTCTTTTGATTTTTTAAATTTGTTTCATTATATCTTATGAAGTCATTAGCTTTCACTTGTCCAGTTCTAATTTTTAAGAAAGAATTTTCTTCGGCAAGCTTTTGAACTTCGTGCTCCATTTGGCCAATCTCCCTTTTTAAAAAACTATGTTGGGGCAGCTGGGTATCTCAGTGGAGTGAGAGTCAGGCCTAGAGACAGGAGGTCCTAGGTTCAAACCTGGCCTCAGCCACTTCCCAGCTGTGTGACCCTGGGCAAGTCACTTGACCCCCATTACCCACCCTTACCACTCTTCCACCTATGAGACAATACACCAAAGTATAAGGGTTTAAAAAAAAAAAAACCTATGTTCTTCATTTGATTTTTTTTTACCTCTTTTCCCATTTGGCTAATTCTGCTTTTTCAAGTGTTTTTTTTCTTCTTACATAATTTTCATTTCTCATCTTAATTTTTCCTCTGCCTCTCTTATTTGATTTTTGAAATCCTTATTGAACTCTTTCAGAGTTTTAACCAATTTTCATTTTCTTTTTAAGTTTCTCATGTACTTGCTTTGATCTCACTGTCTCTTCTGAGCATGTGCATTGCTCTTCTTTGTCCCCATAATAATTTTATATGCTTAGATTTTTTTTTTAATGTTTGCTCATTTTCCTAACTCTTACCTTGACTTTTATTTTTATCTTAAAGGTAGGCTCTTTTCTTTTAGGAAGGAACTTCAGTTTTTCTTTGCAGCTATCTTCATTTTTAGTTCTGGGATTCTGCAAATTTAAGATTTTTATGGTGGCATGATGTTTTAATATAGGCTAGGAGCTTTAAAAACTTCTTCCCACTACTGATTCAGTATTGCTCAAGGCTTGGTTATAGATTACATGGCACAAAGTACCATTAGCTATTTTGTGCTAGGGCTTGGGGTGTCACTTCAGGCTTGGGCAGGGGTTCCAGGGTTCATTTTGGATTTATGATAGTCTAATGTTCTGTGGGACTGCCTTGTTCTAGGGTTTAGGTCTTTACTGAAAGCTTGGTTAGGGACTCTGGGACTCCCCTTGGGCCAGTCAAGCACACTGTGGACTGCCTTGTACTAGGGCATGGGACTTCACTACAGGCTTGTTCTAGGGTTTGAAATTCCATTGGATGGCCACAGGTATGCATTACTCTTGGCTTAGGCAGGGTCTCAGAGTCTCAACGTTGACTTGGACCCAGGTTCAGAACCTCAAGCAGTGTGGCTGTAGCGGGTGGGGGTCCCCTTTGGTTTGCATTTGTGCCCCTTGGTGCAGCCTCGCTATAGGCCATGCTCTTCTCTCACTCTACTAAAACAAACCCTCTCACTACCTTCTAAGTTGTTTTCTGAAGAAAAATTGTTTCACTCCTTCTCCTTGTTGGTTCTGTCACTCCAGTATTCATTTTGAAGCATTATTTTAAGGTTAGTTGGAGAAGATTCTTAAAGAATTTTAAGCTTTCCATTCCTCTGTTTTACCATTTTGATTCTGTCTCCTGTTAATTATCTTTTCATAATTTTCTGGCATCACTCTCATTCCTTTTTTATAATGTTCCCTCTATCACTTTTATCTTTTTCTTCAACTCTTCCAAGAATCTTTTTTGGGCTTGTTCCCCATTAACATTTTTATTTGAGACTTTGTAGCTATTTTCATATCCTTGCCATATTCTGATTTTATGTCTTGATCTTTCCTTCTGCTATATTACCTTTTTATGAGAAAGTTCTTTTATTGTTGTTTGCTCATTTATCCAACCTATCTCTCAACTTTGAACTTCATGTTAAAAGTGGGTTCTGCTTACATGGAACTGGGAAGGCTGTCCCAAACTTTAAGCTTTTTTATGCTCTTTTTTCAGATCTAGTTCTCAGAATCTACAAATTTTTGGTGTTTCCAACTGATCACTTAATCACTATGTTCCTAATCTGCACTTGGTTTTTAGTCATTAGGAGTTTCTGGTCCCCTGCAACAATGAGCACAGAACTTTTCTTTAAAGGTCTTGGATCTGAGATGAAGATCCTGCTCCTTTGTATCCAAACATCAAGTTTGGTTTTTTTCTCCACTCTGGAACGGCAACCTAGAACTGTGTTTAGGTAATAGAATTGCCAATTAGCATCAGTTGTACCCAGTACCAACAAAGGGTGGCCCTTGATCTCTTTCTAACAATTTTTCTGACCCCATTATCATTTCTGGGCTGAGAGCTCTTGAAGCTACTGCTACAATAAAGCAGGAGAGGACTATTTTCCATTTTGTCCTTCTAGAACCAAAGCATAGCACAGTTTTGCACATAGTATAGAATGGAATCATTATAATTATAGTATAAATAGCCTTAATGTCTTTTGATTGTACTCAAATGGACTCAATTTTATGGAGATATGCAACTATTAAAAGAAACTCCAAGTTTGAAACTAATGTAAACAATATAGAACTAAAATCAGATGAAGTATCTGGCTTCCATCAAATGTCACCAGAATTGTAAATGTAGAGAAAGAAATATTTCATGTAATTAAAATGAGTAAAAGTCAACCTAGGATATATGTATCAAAAGTGGTTTCACATACTTATGATTTGGAATGCATCAATTTTCTGCAAGAAATATTTGCTCACAAACATCTTCATCAGATTAGTCATACACTAAGATTCAATTTAATAAGGCTTGTGAGATTTTATTGTTTTAGTGGAGAAAACCAAACCCTGAAGTAATAGTAGTAAGAATATTTGTAGAGAACTCAAGGTGAGCTAGCCAGAAAGCAAGATTATGGAGAGCTCAAAACCTTCTAAAACACAATAAACACTTATTGGGGGAAAAAATTCAAGTGCACTTCACACATTGTTTACACATTCAACTTCATTCTCCTCTGACATCAAGCTAACTTACTTGAGGCTAAAAGCAAACAAAAATATTAACCAATTAACAAGTATCGATCAAGTGTTAAACAGTCTGGTAGTCCCCAAAGAGAAAACAGAATAAGTATAATTCAATCCAATTAAACAAATATTTCATGAACAACTACTGAATTCAAGTACAGTGCTACACACTAGAACAAGATATGGTCTTTACCCTTAAGGAAATTATGACTGATTTAAAGAAATAAGAAGAACACACAAAAACTATAATTAATTATACAAGGAAATACATAATGAAGTTCTATAATGATTTAGGAAAGAGGAAGAAGTGATATATGCTACAAAGATTGAGAGAGAGAGAGAAAGAAGGAAAGAAAGAGAGAGAGAGAGAGAGAGAGAGAGAGAGAGAGAGAGAGAGAGAGAGAGAGAAGAGAGAAAATATCATTTGTGTCTGAAGTAATCAATGAAGGATGCATGAAAGTGAAACTTGAGCTGAGCCTTGAAGGATGATTATTAGATTAATAAAGGGAAAAGAAAGAACAATAAGCTAGAGGAATGAAACAATACATGAATGAAAGCAGGAAAGAAACATGAGCATAAAAGAAATTGTGAACATTGAAGAGATAAGATTGAACGAAATAGAAAATGCATGGTGGAGAACAGTGGGAAATAAAGTTGGTTAAGTAGAGACCAGATTTTTTAGGTCCTTAAGAGCCAAAATAGGGATATTAAGTCATAATGTCAGAAATAAGGAACTATTGAAAATATCTGAGCAAGGATACAACATGACAGAACCATTTCAAATGAATTAATTTGGCTGGGGTGATTAGGAAAACTGGAGAGATAAGAGAGAGAAGATTATTATAATAATCTACATTTTAAGTAATGAGGGCTTCAATTGAGGGTGCAGCAGCAGGACCTGAGAGGAAAAGATGAACATAAGAAAAATGTCCTTAAAAAAAAAAAAAAACTTTTACCTTCCATCTTAGAATCAATACTATGTATTTGTTCCAAGACAGAAGCACAGTAAGGGATAGGAAATGAGGGTCAAATGACTTGCCCAGGGTCACACAACTAGGAAATGCCTAAAGTCACATTTGAACCCAGGACCTTCCATCTTTCAAACTGGCTCTCAAACCACTGAGCCTTTTCATAAGAAAAAAAAAAAAATAAAAGGATGGATGAACAATGGTAACTAAGACAGTGACTAAGAAAATATTGATATTTTGACATCTGACCTACTTCAATCTACCTGTCCTGGTACCTATATGTTTTACCTCCAGAATCCTTACCCCATCTGATGGAAGTTAACCCATTCAATTCCGGAACTCTAATAATCAGGTTTAGTTAAATTAATTGGTGGTAGAGGGAAAGCAAACTTAGCTGAATGGCTATATAACCTAAGACCTGACTACATTTCACATTCTATCCATCTACCCGACCATCTGCCATTTTTTTTCTGTGTCAAGTATAGCCCCACTTCTAATCTAACTCTTGATTCCTACCTCTTGCACTGGACAGTGTAATCATTTCACTGCTTCTGGACAGGACATATCATTTGATTCCTCTACAATCCATTTAACCAATTTGCCATCCATATGATTCCCTAAGCCAAAATTCACCTTCTCTGGACACTCCTTAATGCATGCTTTATCTGCTCAACTCAATTTCTCTTTGTTTCCAATGGTAAAAGGGAAAGAGAGATATTCTGTTGAGAGTTCTTCCCTCTCAGATGCTCAAAGAGTTTGGCGGCATCAGATTACAACTCAGGTAAGATAAAAGGTTAGAGAAAGATTTTGGATGCACACATATAGAAATGATATTTAAAGCCATGACAATGGATGGGTTTTTTGTAAGAGAATAGAAAACAGAGAACAGAAAACTAGTCTAAAGTCTTGAATAACATCCATATTAATGGTATTAGAAAATAGGAAATCAGTAAAGAAAAGTGAGAAAAATAGCTAAATAGAATTTCCTATTGACATAGGATCATAGATTCTGGAGAAATTGAGTGGTCAGTAGTATCAAATGCAACAGAGAATCAAGCAGAATGAAAAGAGAGAAAAGGTCATAAGATTTGACAGGCAAGTCAAAAGAATGCTGTTTCAGTGTTTCAGTGGAAATGGCAACTAGAATATAAAAAGTCAAATTATTAGTCAATGGAGAAAAAATTGAGGTCTTAAGTATAGTTAACTTATTTGAGAAATCTGGAATATTAATAGCTGATACTTGTTTAGAGTTTTAAAGGTTTAAAAAGTAAATTGTACGCTTTATTTCTCTTGATCCTGACAACAAATCTAAGATCTAGGTAATACTAGGATCTCTGTCCCCAATTTATATATAAGGATATTGTCATGAAAGAATTATTTCACTTGTTAAAAGTCCTATTGTTGTGGAGGGTACACATATCCTCTCTGGCTTGGCTCAGAACATACCTTAATGCTTCACTCTCTCTGACTCTCCATATTCAATCGATTGACAAATCCTATTGTCTCTACCTTCATAACATCTTTCCTGTGTCTCCTCTTTTCTGACACTGTCACCAACCGGGTGCAGTTCCACATCCCCTCATGACTATTACAATAGCCTGCTAGTTGCTCTACTTGTATAAAGTCTCTTCCCTTACTAGTTCATACTCCACTCATCTATCAAATTGATTTTCCTAAATCAAACGTTTGAACACTGGGCTTTGCTACTCAATAAACTCCAGGGGTGACCTGTCACCACCAAGATCAAACATCAAACTCTGTTTGATTTTTAAAGTTATTTATTATCTGCTGCTCCCCTTCTATCTTTGTAATCTTCTTATACCTTACTCTTTAGCTTAAAAGGATGCACTTCAAGAGTGATCATAAGAGCAATATTGTAATGGTTGACCACAGAGTTCAGGACATTGAGGAATTCTAGAACAGTCAGAAGTTGAACAGTGGGGATTTTAGAGTGTAAAAGGTTAATGGACTAGAGGTCCCATTATAAACAAAGAGAAGGTGTTTTTTTTTCAGACAAACTACAAGAAATAACAAATAATAAGATTATGGACAGAGGAGAGAAGTATAATGAAAGAACACTGAACTTGATTTCAAGAAGGTATTACCAATTTAGACACTAGCTACATGCCTTTTCATAAGTTGCTTGTCTACTACATCTATGTCTCATTTTTTCCCATCTATATAAGAAAACAGTTTGATTTATTCTTTGAGATCACCAATAAATCTAAATTTATGATCTTATAATAAGTGCCAAATATGGTCACATTAAAGGGTGGATATTAAAGAATAGAGACTGGGCTCATGGTCAAGGAGGATGAGAAACTAAAAGGTCAAAGGATCCAGTGACTTTCTCAACAGGTATGACAAAGTCCTTATAGATGTTGACGGAAGACTGAACAACGACTGAGGATTTGGAGTCAGAGAGTCAAGTCACCTAGAAAGCTGTAAATGATTGATTAATGACCAGTAGACAAAAGGAAATACTGAATTGGAAAGAGTGGTATAATGTTTCTCTTACTCTGAAGATTTCATTCTGGGGCTATAAGGTGGTGCAATATATGGAGAGCCAAGCCAAGAGTCAGGAAGACCTAAATTCAAATCAAAAAAGACCTAAGTTTGTGACTCAGATCAACTCACTTAACTTTTATTTACTACAGTTTCCTCATCTATAAAATGATAATAGCATCTAACTCCTATGGTTGTTAGGAAGATTAAATGAGATAATTACATAGTGTTTAGTACAGTGCCTGGAACATAGTAAGTGCTACATAAATGTTAGCTATTATTATTGATATTGCTATTATTAGACAAATGCAAAGGGAGTTTCTTGATTTCCTTCCCTGGCTTATAAGCCTTTCTTTCTAGTCGCTACCACGTGGGGATATCATCTTACATATTTGGAAGCATAGTCAGTTCCATAATTCAGGCTTGGGCCCTTGAGCTGAACCCATAAGCATCACCAGGCAAATACAACATCAGTGTTCTACAGAAAAAAAAAAAAACAGAAAACATAAATTTTCATTGGTATTTGAGTCTTCATGACACCATTTGAAGTTTCCTTAGTAAAGATCCTGGGGTGGTTTGCTATTTCCTTCTCCAGCTCATTTCACAAATGAGGAAACTGAGGGAAACAAGATTAAATTACTTTCCCCAGGCCACAGAGCTGGTAAGTGAGGTGAGATTTGAATTCAGGAAAATGAGTCTTCCTGACTTCAGACCCAGTGCTCTCTGCACTGGATCACCTAGTTACTAAAAAACATAAATATAGCTCTTTCCAAAAGCAATGCAAGAAGCAAAGTATTCATTTTAACCAGCTATAAATAACAATGTAAAAGTATAAAGCCAAAGAAAATAAACACTAAGTAAAAAAAAATGCATTCTTTTGTTTTTGACTAAAAGCAATTTATTTTGATTCCCTCTCTTACAGCTTATCTGCAATGGAATCCACATTGATATTACTTTTTTACTCACCACTCTGTTAATAGCCACAAATCAGGGAACATATGAATTCTAGTGGTCAGCTGCTTTTTATGCAGTCAAATTTATGCTTTCTGCAATAGTCCAAATCAGCTTTTTCTTGAAACAAAGCCACTCCTTTGGAGCAAAACTTCCTTCCTGTGGTTCTTTCTGGAATAGGACTTTCCTCTTTAAGACTCTCTATGGAACAGATCCCTGGAACCAGTCTCCTATCCACATTTGAACAGGTCTTGGCTAAACTTTCTTCCACGGCTTTGGCCCTTTGGCTACATCTCAGATGATTTCAATTAAACCTCTAAATTTAATAAGCCAGTGACTTTCTTTCTTTTTTTTTTTTTTTAAGATAGCTTATTCCAGTAGAGAACATGCATTGTAGAGCTAATTAATCATTTTAGAATTGTAGCCACAAATATTTCTGTACCGAAGAGTACAAACAAATGACATAAATTTCAAAAGGTGAGTAGATTCCATGTCATGAAATCAGGGAATCTTAAAATTCAAAGAGATTTTTTCTAGGATAATATCCAAACCAAAATGAAAATCCCTTTTGTGTTGTATCCACTTATCTAGTCTCTGTTCAAGGGCACACCTTTTATTTTAGAATAATCCTAATTGTTAGAAAGCTCTTCCCTAATTTGAGCCAAAATCTGTTCCCCTGAAGATTCCAGTCATTGAGCCTACTTCTTTTCTAAGGAGCAAAATAGAATAAATGCAGTGAAGGGGGTTGGGGGGAAGGATTTGGTATTTTCAAGAAAGATTTAAGTTCTTCATAAAGTAAGTACATGGAGAGAGGAGGTAAGAAAGAACATGACTGGAAATGAAGGGAGTTTGTTCACAATGCAGAAGAAGGGCAGAATGGTGAGATGTGGTTGTATGAGGGTTCAGGTGAATGCAAGTGGAGCAGGAGCTTTCTACCAAGAAAAATGAGTAAAAGGCTATCTGAAACAGTAAGATGAGTAACAAAATATGAGCATATACAGTAAGAAGGATTTCCTTAAAAGCTGTATTTTTCCATTCTCCAGCTGTAATCTTGGCATGATTGACCCATTTCCTTACACTTTAGATTGATGCACACAGTACAGAGTTGTGTCCTCCATATTCTTCAAGTCATGTTTCCATGTGCACAGTATCCCTGGCATGTAACACAGAGTAGCAAGGAAATGAAATAGAGGAGGGATTTCTATCCGGATGGATATATTTCAGGGGATCTCTAAACTTGAATGAGAAAAATACATCTATTTCAATATAATTTGTTTCCTTTTCCATACTATGTATTTTGTTTTACAAATTCAAAAACATTCTGAGAAGTCCAGAGGCTTCAATAAACTGTCAAATGGGTCTATGACACACAAGAAAAGATTAAGAACCCATAGGTTAGAGACTCATAGGATTAACATCTTAAAGTAAAAGACACCTCAGAGACCTTCTAGTTGCAAGTCATAGGTGAGCACAAATGATTGCTGTCTACAATAATCTACTCCTTACTACAAAGGAATAAGCTAGTCTTTTATTACAATCTCCCAAATTAGGGGTTGTTGTTTATTTCAGAGGTAGCCCACTCCATCATCAAACAACTCTAATTGTGAGTAAATTGTTCCCAAGAATAACTTGTCTGTTCCTATTAGAATTGATTTTTTTATAGCAGCAAAGAAGTGGAAATAAATTGGATGTCCATCAAGTGGGAAATGGTGAAATAAATTATAGAATATGGATTTAACAAATAATTCTTCACCATAAGAAATTTCAAATATGAAGGATATAGAGAAGCTTGCGAAGAATTGTATGAATAGATGTAGAAGGAAGTATGAGGAATCAGAAAAATATTATTTGCAATTATTTAAAATCACACAAAAAAAGAAAGAAAGAACAGTGAAAAACTTCAGAAATCTAATCACTGTAATGACTGATCATGACCAAAGACTGATAGTAAAACATAATTACAGCTTTTCTGTCAGGGATATACTAGTGCAAGGGCTAGGTGATCAGAATATATATATGTATGTATATATACATAGTTTAGGTTTAATTTGATTAACATTTCTTTAAGTCTAGCTAATCAACAAAACAATTCAAGACTTATTTTTTTTGCATTATAAATGCTCTAACTGAAAAATTAAGAAGTAGTTTTCACAAAGTAGTTAGATCTGGGTCCAATACACTCCTGATTTCAGCAAAAAGATGGTAAACTAGAGATGTAGGGTAAGGATCCATTTTCAAATAAGGAAAAATTTTTATTTGCATTTATTTATTTGTTTATTTTTATTTTTATTTTAAACCCTTATCTTCTGTCAATACTTTATTTTGGCTCCAAGGCAGAAGAGTGGTAAATGCTAGGCAATGGGGGTTAAGTGACTTGGCCAGGGTCACACAGCTAGGAAGTGTCTGAGGCCAGATATGAATTTAAGACCTCCCATCTCTAGGTCAGGCTCTCAATTCACTGAACCACACAGCTGCCCCTATATTTATTTGCATTTAAATCATTTTGTTTGACTAAACTTAATTAGGATAGAAAATTCTACAAGGATAGGAGGTAAGTTGATAAGAAATGACAAAAAAAAGATTCCAATAAAACTTTACAAAAACAAATCAAATTTTTATCCTTAAAAAGCACTTGGATATTAACTAGTTCTGCTTCATTTTATAGGTGGGGAAACTAAGTTAAATGGCATATGATAAATAGGTCATAGAGGAAGGACTAAAGCAAACTTCCCAGAATCTTTTACATTATATCATGTTGATCTATATTTAGTATTGTCATCTCTCTCAGTTTCTTTCTATTATGCTGACCTCTGTTAGCCTGTTATCACTGCCCACCAAGACTTCATCACTGGCTTTTTAGAGTTTACAGGAGATGATGGATCAAACAGCTTTTGAAGAGTCTTTGAATCAAATGACATCATTTTCAGATGTCTTCAGTTCTCAACTTAACCATGGTCATAGCAGCCTTACTGAGATTATGCTTTGAGGGTTATGTGTAATAGATAATGTGTTGGACTTGGATTGTTAAGAGCTTGCTTTTGAGTTCCCAGTTTCCTATTTTCCAGTTTTGAGATCTATCCCTGGGCCTCAGTTTCCTTATATATAGAATGAAAGGGTTGATATAGATCTTCTCTAAGGTCCTCAGTTTCCTCATCTGTCAAATGAGAATAATAAAAGAACCTAACTGCTTGAATTGTTCCAAGGATAAGAGATAGTATTTATAAAAATATTTTGTGGACTTTAAAGTTCTTTATAAATTCTTGCTGTCATATGGAGGTACTTACATGTCATAATGAGTAGAGCCCTAGGCTTAGAATCAGGAAACTCTGAATTTAACTATGGACTCAAACACTTATTAGACCTATTACCCCCCCAAAATAAGTTAATTCAATCTGCCTCAGTGTCCTCAACTGTAAAGAGGCATTGTTGTGAGAATCAAATGAGATGATAATAATTGTAAAGTGTTTAAAATGGTGGTTGGAATGTAGTAGTTGCTTAACACATTCCTTTTCAACTACAGCATTTAAAAATATTTACCATTTATGTAAAACTTTACATCTTAAAGTACTGTTCATATATCAGCTCATTTGAATCTCACAATAACATTGAACAAGAAGGAATGCAAGTCGTTTGGTTTTTTGTTTGTTTTGGAGAGGCTCATTTTTGGCCATGCATGATTTTCACCAATGAAAATCAGAGAATATTCCATTTGGAGTTTGGATGGGGTTTTCTTTTTCTTAATTGCTATTTTTTAAGTGGTGGCAATGAAAGCTATAGTGACTTGTAGAGGTCCATACAGCCGATAAATATTCAGAAGTAGGGCTTGATCTTAGAGTTTCCTGACACAAAAATTAGTATTCTATCCACCATATAATGGAACTTTTTAAACACTTACATAAGAAGAAACCAAGGCATGGGGAAATTTATAAGACTATAGATTTTGAGCCCTTAGGAACTTTATAGGTCACCCAGGCCAACCCTCTTCATTTTATAGATGACAAAAGTGAAGTCCCAAAAGGTTGTTACTTGCTCAAGGTAACAGAGGTTCAGAGTTTCAATTTACAATTTGATTCCCAAACTTTTCAGCTCCAAGTTCAGTCCTCCTACATACTCTTCTACACTGCCTCTGCTACTCTTTTGAGCCTTTACCAGCATGGCATTTTAGGGATATATTGGCCACCCTTCCTCCTTTCCCTCCACCTCCATGATTTTGGGAAAGGATTTCAGAAGCAACTGCTCTTGACATTTCAGACTTATAATGAGACCACAGTTGGATTGGATGTTTTATTACATGTAAGTGCTCCATGAAAAATGGCATAAATCAAGCATGTCTATCAATGCCAAATATCAAATTCTAAGCAGCAGGAACTCGGGACAAAGATATGGCCATATATACTTAATATGAAAGAATTCTATTCCCACTGGACTTCTCAAAGTAAAAAGAGTAATGCTCAGCCTGCCATCTCTGTCACAGGGATTCTTTGATTTCTCTGGGTCCAGAAGAGGGGGCCTTTTTCTTGTCAGAGTTCTGCCTCTTTGATTCAGGCAAGTTGATCTTTTCCATCTCTCCATTTCATATCATTTTGTGACTTCAAGAACTATCTGTTGTGGCTTCTGGGTGTGTGCTTTTTTTCCTTCCAATGACTAAATGTAAACAGAATTGCTTATGTAGGATTTCCTGAGTCCTGGGAAGGAAAAGATTGCCAAAAATCCACAAAAGCACCTAATATGTGAAAGATGCTCTAACAGATATCAAGTTTGGACTAGGTTGCACAGTGAATAGAGCACTGGATGTAGAATATGGAAGTAAGCTCAAATTCTGCCTCAGATACTTACTGGCTCTATGACCCTGGGTAAGTTAGTTGCCCTTGGCTGCTCAGCTTGATTTTTAACTCTTATCTATTTTTGTTACTTTTAGAATTGATTCTCTGAAGTTATTGTTGATTGTTTGTAGTCGGTAATTAGGAGGATGAGGAAACTTCCTCCCTATTCTGCCATCTTATCCTCAAACAAATGCTCTTTATTGGGTAGCCCATGCAACAAGCTGGAAGATTTCCTGATGCCAATGATGCCTTGCTGTAAGACTGGCATACCTCATTTTCTGTTTATTTACCTCTCTAATTATATCCTAACCACAACACTCTTCTTCATTGGTCATACATTAGTGAAACCCACAACACATTTCCCCTTTGCCCCATGTGTGGAAAACTACTTTGATTCTTCAGAGAGTACAATTGTCTGCAGCTCATAGTAATATAGGATTGCAGAGAGATATTAACATTGAAAAGCCAAGCTTCTGTATCAAAAATGCTTTTAATTTTCCAAAAGCAATCCATTCTGTTCTCCTAATGGGCTAGTTCAATAGGCTATCCAAATGGGCTCCTAGAAGGGAGACTCAGGTAGAATCCTTATTCTGGAGTCAGGAAAATCTGAGTTCAAATCCAGCCCCAGATACTTACTAGCTGTGTGACCATGAACAAGGTACTCAATCCCTATTTGCCTCAGTTTCCTCATTTGTAAAATGGGGATAATAAAACTTTCTCTCTCCCAAGAGATAATGTTTGTAAAGCAATATAGTACCTAGCATGTAATAGCTGCCAAATAAATGAGAGTTATTATTAAATGAATATTATTAGGCTTTTCCTGGGACTTCTCTTTCTCAATACTCTTTCACTTCATTTCTTCATGACCTCCAATGAGGTCAGTTTTTATCTTTACTCAGGAGATTGCCAAATCTAACCATCTACCTATCTTTCTGCTGAGCTTTGATCTCACATACCAATTAACTATTAGTCATTTCATCATGGATATCATATAGGCTTCCCAAACTCAACGTATCCAAAATAAACTGCATTCTCCCCCCGCAAAACTACATTTCTTCTGAATTTTCCTATTCCTATTGTGTGGGTTAAAATCCTGCCCGATCTTCCAGCATGTATTAGTTAGTGTTAGTAATCATAGATTGAGAACTTCCTATAGAAAATTACTGAACATTAGGTGCCCTTCAGAAAGGAGATACCAATCTCTCCTTATGAAGAGTAGAGAAATCCCCCTCTCCAAGCAGCTTTATATATTATACATAAATATACACTTTTAATTCACTCTTTTCTAATGTAGTCAAAACCCCCTATTTTTCCCCTTTTTTTCTTAATAGCCCTCAGAGTCAGTATTAAAAAGGTTAAAAGAGGTTAGCAAACTGAATAGTGATGGAAGATTCTTAAGGGAAAAGTCCTAAAATTTACAGCTACAATCTTGACTCCCTGTCCCAAGTGTTTCAGTCTGAAAGGCCTTGGCCATGTCTAAACTCTGACTCAACTTAGAAATTGCAAACTTGAGGAATGGTCCCATGAATTAAAGAGTTCTGGGGAACTTAAGAAGGCTAGAACAAGATAACATACACAGACATTTTGTTACACACAGGTGGTAGATGACAAAAAAGAGGAACATCGTATTAGTTTCTGTGATATTGGAAATTTGGGCGTCCTTGAACTAATTTTGAGGTCCCTGATCTAAACTTCCTGTGAACATTTAGGGCTCCTTGAACTACATTTCATGATTCTTCTTGCATAATCAGGTGGGCAGAAAGTGTAATAACGTAAACAGGAGTATAAAGACTGAGGATGGGATTGGTACTTCCTCTTTTTGTGACTGTGGAGCAGGTAAATGGTGAGTCCCTTTAAAGTAACTCAACAGGCACGTGGCTTCGTTTTCCTAAATGGCTTTCAATAAACCCTTTGAAACCATGATATTTTTAATTTTATCACTCAATATTAATTTTATTTCTTACATTTCCTGTAAATTTTGACTTCATATGTATATTATTGGACTATTGAGTCAACCACTCAGAGCAGGGTCCTCTTCCTCTCCCCTTCCTAATAAAGGCTGCATTTTTTCTGCCAGCGTCTTATCAAGTCTCTTGTCTGCTCGTTAGAGTGACTTTGGGGTGCAAACCCTGAGATTCGACTCCACACAATATAAAGGGAACAACAATCCTTTGAGCCACTAGGTTTACAGCCTCGGAATGATCCTTGGCTTCCCATTACCACATGCCCCACATATTCAGTCAGGGGACAAGTCAATATGATTCTACCTCCACAGAAGCTCTGGCATCCGTCCCTTTGCTCAACTCAAACAACTACTACTGTCGCTCAGGATCTCATCACCTCTTGCCTAGTAATAACCTCCTAATAGATTTCCTTCTCAAATCTATGCTTGTTTCCAAATCAGCCTTAAAAATAGATGTCAAAGTGATACTCTTAAAGCATGATTATGACAACGTCATTCCCTGATTCAAAAAGTTCTCTTTTGCCCCTGAGATCTAATAACAAACCCCTCTGTTGGATTTATAGCAACAACAATGATAATAATGACTACTATTTATATAGACCTTTAAGATTTACAAAATGCCTCATGAATATCTCATTTCATCCTCTCAAAAGTCCTGAGGTAGGTGTGATTATTGTCCCCATCTTACAGATCAACAAACTGAAGCAGACAGAGGGTATGTTACTTTCTCAGGGTCATATCATTAATATATATCTATTGCAAGATTCAGTTCTTCCTGGCTCCAGATACAGGACTGCAGAGATAGCACTCTCGCCACTTTTAAAGGTTATTGCACCTCGACTATGAGCTACCTTTTCAGATTTGTTACACATTGTTCCCCTTCATACATTTTACAGTCCAGCAAAACTTGACTACTTACATTTACCTTTCTACATGACATTCTCTCTGTAGTCTCCATATCTTCTCAAAGGTTGTTCTTCCATTCCTGGAATACATTCCTTAATTACTTCCAGTTCATAGAATCCATGATTTTCCCCAAATTACTTTGTATATACTATATATGTTTTTTGTGTTTCTATGTATGTGTGTGTGTGATATTTGCTTGTCTGTGTATGTATTGCTCTCCCCAATAGAATTTAAGTTCCTTACGCGTGGGGACTGTTTCTTTTTTATCTTTGTGGGCCCAGTGAATAGTAAAGAGCATAACACATGACTGGCCTTGATAAATGTTGTTGAATTGACTTGAATAAAACTGAATGGAATTGCCAGCTGTGTGACCCTGGGCAAGTCACTTGACCCCCATTGCCCACCCTTACCACTCTTCCACCTAGGAGCCAATACCCAGAAGTTAAGGATTTAAAAAAAAACTGAATGGAATTAAATAAAAAATAGTGAAATCAAAGCAATTATTTGGTCTTAAGCAAAGAAAAAAACAATATAGTGGTGATGGGATTAAAAATGTTTTCGATCCTTTGTTTAAATCTAATGTCTTCACCAAGAATACCAGTTCATTAGATGGAAAAAGCATACATCTGTAACTAGACTTTATGATTTTCCCTTCTCTTTATTAATCCTCCCTCAACCCCATCCCCAAGAAAAGAAGAATATAATCCCTTGAGAATGACTTGATGGCTTATTTGTTTTGCGTCTAACCTGTGTACTTAAGCAGGCAAAAGTAAACAGTATCATTACTATATTCCCATGTTTTTCAACTTAGAGCTTTATAAAGTTGCTCTGTGTGCAATTTCTTCTAGGGAAAAAAAAAACCTCACTTCTTCCTAGTAATTTGCACAAATGAATGAGAATAGGAGGAAAACAAAGGACAAATACAAGCAAGATGTTTGGGAAATGCACTCCAATAGAGGAACCTGTTTTAAAAAAATCATAGTTATCAGGCAGAAAAATAACACATTTGAATAAATATTTATGTATGTTTTCACAGTTTCCTGGCTTGTGCTCCTGCGTATACCTTGCAGGCAGTTAAGGAAACAACTATAAATCATAAACACAACATAAAATGAGCTCTATGAAAGTCTCCTATTACTCCATTACAGAAATACAGCTTTGCAACCCTTTTCTTTCTTTCCTTAGTCTGTTTTCATAAACAATTCAAAATAAAGTTGTAGCATTAACAAAATATATTTAATGTAAATGAAAGCAGTAGCACAAAATTTTATACAGCTGGGGAGAAATTAATTTATCTTCCCCTCTAGCAAAGGAGAGTACACTGGAATAGTTGCTTATTTCTAATAAGATACCCCCATCAAAGAGATTTTAAAATTACTTTAGAAAAATGGCAAGATGTGTTTCCATGCACTAAGAAATAGATGTGAAATTTAAGCATGTACTAAGCATTCTAATCTTTCTCACCCAGTAACTCACTGAGTGACCTTGAGGCAGTCATTCTACTCTTGTTTCTTAAAGATCAAAGTGACTAAATAAGCACAAGGCAGCAAGAAAGAGTGAGGAAGAGAGAGAAAAAGAAAGAGGAAAGAAAGAAAGAAAGAAAGAAAGAAAGAAAGAAAGAAAGAAAGAAAGAAAGAAAGAAAGAAAGAAAGAAAGAAAGAAAGAAAGAAAGAAAGAA
>NC_058131.1:511822850-511870944 GCF_016433145.1 Gracilinanus agilis
AAGGAAGGAAGGAAGGAAGGAAGGAAGGAAGGAAGGAAGGAAGGAAGGAAGGAAGGAAGGAAGGAAGGAAGGAAAAAGACAGAGAGAGTAAAAGAGAAAGTGAGCAAACAAGGAAGGAAGGAAGGAATGTGAAGGAAATTATGATCTAAATAATGAATTCTGTCCTATGACCACAATTTTGCTGATAGAGAACAAATACTGCCATTTCTCAGAGACAACAATAAATAATCTCTTAGAGATAGAGAGCTTTCATTTAAATCTTCCACTTTAGTCCCCTTAGATTACTATCTCAATTTTATTTATCTTTATTTAAAGCCCTACAAAAGAATCTAATCCTTTTCTTGCATCCCTGAGGGATTGGGTAGGGCCACCACTTTATTATTCCTTACTTTAACAGCATTGCAGGGAGTAGCTTCTCACCATCCCTGCCTCCATAGAGGATAGCTCTGCCTCTTCATAGCTTCCTTGTAATTTTGCCCCACCCCACATTTCCATCATCCTAGCCTTCCACTTTCCACCCTCTATCAGTAGTGCAGAAAATCAAGTGATTTGCTGTGAACAAGTAAGTGGGTTATGACCTTATAAAGCCTCAGGATAGCATTAATAAGAGTTGATATACAACTTCTTATATGTAGTCATGATACAGGAGAGAGACTCATAGGCAATACAATCCTCTTGCTTCTTATTATTGAAATTTAATTCCAAATAAGTTTCAGTTATTAATGTCACACAGTACATTCTGGATGCAGTTCCATTTTCCTTATGAAGAAAACTAGCAGACATTTCCCCTGGTGAGCTGACAGCAAGGTGGGAGCTAAAATTTATTGTTCTCAATTTTGTCAGATGAGACCACTAGAGAATCATTACTGCACATTGTACTTTTCAACTTGGGTGCTAAATCCAAAACAGTATTTTAAGTATTAGTTATTGAATATTGCTTTTATTCATAAAAATGCTAAAGCATGATCAATTAGTCAAAACAAACAAGACAACCCAGATAATTTGGCATCAAGGTAGTGAGCAGAATTTAAACCAGATGGATACAAATTAAGCGGTGTTGAAAGGAACAATTTTGAAATATCAATTTAAGAATAATTGACAAGTCTGTTCAACCTAGAGGTAATGGAATTTTTCTCCTTGGAGGTCTCCAAAAGAAAAAAGAAAGAAAAAAACAGGAAAGCTGGTTTAGAAAGAGTAAGTACCAAGAGACAAAAGGATGCACCTACTGACCTTCAAAGTTCCATTTCTTCTTGCTCATTTTAGAATCCACAGGAATAAAATTGCATTAGCCATCAAATGTCTGCTTGCACATTGATGGACCTAGGTTTTATTAAAAAAGGTTTATTAAAAAAGGTATGGAAGAAATCAAAGTGCTATTTGACTAATAAATGGAAAGTCTTTATTGACTATTATATATACATGTATATATAATGGTGCTAAAATTTTATTGATTAAATTCATTCACTCAACAAATATCAATTGAGCAACTTATATATGACATTGTAATAGATATTGTAAAGTATACATAGGACGAGATTACTACCCCCAAAGGGTTAATAGTCCAGAAAGACAGATGCGATATACAGAAATAACTATCATACCAGGTTTAAAGAAAAGTAAATTAAATTTTAAGGCAGTTATAGTTGTAGCTTGGAGAGCCATGTTTACATAGAGCTGTATCAATTCAATCTTTGTTGTGAACATGACATTTGAAATGGGCCTTGAACGAAAAATTAGAACTGGTAGGGAAGGATTTTCTAGGCAGAAGGTATATACTTATAAGCAAAAGGAAAGTAGGAAGTCTCTTAGGAAGGGAAATATCAAGTAGCAGAATGTGTTTATAGTAAAGAAAATCATAAGGTAAGAAGGTTGTAAAGGTAGATAGAGTCAAAATCATAAAGGTAGAAAAGAGGTTGGCAATTTTTCAATAAGTTAATAAAGATTCATTGAAAGTTTATGAGAAAAAAAGGTATGTAAGCACAGGTAAGACAGAATAATAGCAAAAAGAATTACTACAAGTGCCCTCCTCTGTCTACCTCCAATTCTCTAAACCGATCTAGAAAATATACAAGACTAAATCCTGTTTTGGGAAATCTAGGGAAAAAATATCACAGTGAGTCATTTTTCCAGCCCAGGTTAGCAAAAAAAAAAAAAAAAAAAAAAAAAAAAAAAAAGACATACAGAGAAGTCTAAGCATGGGGTGGAGGAGTGGGGAGGGAAGAGATGACTAGAAACCCCATAAAATACTCCAGCATGGGAGTGGCTGTGCATTGAGGGTCAAAGAGGTATCATTTCCAAAACACAGAGGTCTGAATTTGGACAGGGTGATGGAATAGGTGCCAACTTTTAGCTCTACTGCTTACAGCTTTCTTTGGGGTCATAGAAGACTAACTGAGGAGAGAACCAATAGCTAGGGGATGTGGTCAGAGTGAAGAGTGGTCATGGAATTTTTACCATGTTGCAAATATGAAAGCACTTAGCAACTGTGTGATTTGGATCCTAGGAGTAAGAGTAGGATCTCAGTTCCAGTTTCTAGCTGAGGCTGAAGCCTGCAGTAGAATAAATGGGCACAAATTCCAGATCAAAATAAAGCCGGCATTTCTGTCACTCTAAACCAGAAGACCTTTCCAGCAATGTGATAGTGACTGAATCCAGCAGTAATCTAGTAGAACTCCAGAGGTCAAGTTGCATAGACACAAACCTAGAATAAAGTTTCAAAGCTTAGAGTAGAGGGCCAGTGAAGAGACTTTGCTGTTGATAAAGTCACTTTGGAAATGCTTAAAGTTTACAAGTCCCACTATGTGCTGGTCCTAAGATTTTGGAATAATATAAAATCCAGTATTCCAAGAATCCAGCAAAAGAACCAGCCCAGACATCTCCTACAGATGTGTGCAGAGCTTAGCCTAACAAAAGTCAAGAATCAGCTGAAAGAAATAGCAACAGAAATAGAATCCCACCACAAAATAAAATAATGTCAGAGACACTCAAAACATAAACTCAGAAGAAGATAATGATTCTAAAACATGCAAAGCTTCAAAAATAAATACAGTTTAGTGTCAACTAGAATGCCTACAAGAGATGAAAGTAAAAGTTAAAATAAACATTTAAAATATCTTTATAAATGAAAAGAAGAGCTAAAGAAAAAACTAGAAAAGAAATGAGAATGATGAAGAAATAATTGGAAAGGAAATTAGAAGCTTGGCACAAGACAGGACAAAAATTCCCTTCAAATTGGAACTCAATATAATCCCACAGGGGGACTAAATGGATCTTTTATGAAATAGAGAGCTTCTAAATATTTCTAATTAAAAAGCAAAACTACATAGAAACATCAAAATGCAAATCTAAGAGTCAGTAGAAAAATAAAAAAGTAAACTTGAGCAAGCAAACATAAGGAACAAAATAAATATAAACTGTGTATCTTTAAAAAATGGAATGATAATACTTGTGTCCCTTCAGAACCCTATTATCAGAGTTTTTAAGAATAATTATGTCTTAGGGGGAATTAGGTGGCTCCATGGATCCAAAGCCAGGCCTGGAAATGGGAAATGGGTTCAAATTTGATCCCAGACACTTCCTAGCTGTGCGACCCTGTGCAAGTCACTTACTCCAGTTGCCTCACCCTTACCACTCTTCAGCCTGGGAACTTATACTATCAATTCTAGGATAGAAGATTAGGGTTTTAAAAAAAGAATAGTTATGCCTTCCTATCTTAAAATAAGAATGGAAAAGGAAAAAAAAATACCTTGCAGGTGGTAAGAAGAAAGGGAAAAGAAAGTTAGGGAAAGTTATCCTACCTTAGTAGGGTATACAAGTACAAACAAGAAGGGTGACACTTTGACCTAACTCATCTGAACTGGTCCAAAGAAGAAAGAATACACACATATATACAGCACTGGGCACTTCTCCCCGTAATGAAACAAGAGGGAAAGGAGAGGAGGTGGAAGGAATTGGTTGGTTGGTTGTTGTCTTTTGTACTCAAAGAGGACCAAAATGACAACTCTAGTGATATCTTTTGATTCATATATAAATTGGATTTAAGTGAAGCAGAGTTGCACAGTCATCAGCTTCACTCTTTCTTCCAGAGTAAATGAATTTCAATTGCAAGATAAAAGTCAAGAGGACTAGTGATGGCTTAGGATGCAGTGAATGAACTTGGCTTCTTCATTATCTAATCAAACTCTAAATGCTCCACAGCATCCACTTCTGCAGCCTTCATGGCTCCTACAACAAATTGTTCACATTTGCTCCTTCCACTGAGGAAAGGCTTCACATGCCTAAAGTAGACATTCTCCTAACTCACTGAGGGGTTTGAGGTCTCATCAGTTACCTTCAACCTAGTTTAACCTGCCTATTGAGACAGTTTATTGGGATGCAGCCACTGCACCTGCTATAGCTTCTTTGGAGCTACAGGTGAGAGCTAGGAGGTAGATAGACTCTAAAGAAGGAAAGCAGCCTTGAAAAAGGCTCAGAAAGCCCTCATACAAGAGGTACTAATCTTCCCTGAACACCCTTTACACTCTAGTAAAAGGAGCAATAACTGAAAAGATAGATTATGTTGTTTTAGTTTTAATCAAAACAAAAATTTTAAAGTTATATAAAAACATTTATAGAACTTTTTTGTGGTGGTGAAGAATTAGAAATTAAAAAGTTTCCAAACTAATCCAATCCAATCCAATCAACATTTTAAAGTGCCTGCTATGTGTCTGGCATTGTACCTTGTGCTGTAGATATGATTAATAAAATAAAACTAGTACTTGGCCTCACAGCCTAAAGTCTAGTGGAGGGAGTTGGCACATAAAAGGAGTTAGGAAAGGAGGTTGGAGGTGATGAGCTACTTATTCAGTGCCATACCAATTAAATTATCAAAAAAAATTGAGCTAGATAAAATAAAATTCATTTGGATGAACAAAAGATCAAGAATATGAAATAAATTAATAAAGTAAAATGTAAAGGAAGGAGGCCTAGCAATGCCAGACTTTGAACTGTAAAAGCAGTAATTATCAACTCTATCTGGAACTGGCTAAAAAATAGAAAGGTAGATCAGGGAATAGAACATACATACAACAGGCAGCAATAATAGATTATAGTAACCTTGTACTTGACAAAAGTATAGATCTAATCTTTTGGGAAAAGGACTCACTATTTTGTAAAAATTGCTTGGACAATTGGAAAATAGTTTGGCAGAAACTATGAATAAACTAATATTTTGTGCCATTCACTATGATAAAATCAAAATGGATACATGACCTAGACATAAAAGGAAATAGCATAAGTAAATTAGAACAGGGGACATATTATCAGATTTCTGGAAAGGAGAGGAATTTATAAGAAATCAAGAAATGGGATAATTTTGAATACATTAATTTTAAAAATTTTCATTACAAATAAAACTAATAAAGTTGAGATTAAAAGAAAAGCAGAAAAATGGGGGAAATTTTGTAGAAAGTTTCTCATATAGGGTATCATATCTAAAACATATAAACTTTTGTCAAATTAATAAGAATAAGCCATCCTCTAATAGATAAATAGTCATAAGATAGTAAGAGACACTTTTTAGATGAAAGTAATCAAAGCCATGTATAGGGATAAAAAATGCTCTATATCACTACTGATTAAAGAAATGCAAATTAAAACCATTCTGAGATATCTCACACCTATCAGAATGGCTAAAAATGATAAGAGGGCAAAATGGCAAATGGATTATATGGGGAAAGTGAGAACACTAATACAGTGTTGGTGTAACTGAACTGATACAACCATTTTGGAGAGCAATTTGGAATTATACCCAGAGAGTTATAAAACTGTATATACCCTTAAACAGACCAAATACTATTGTCAGATTTGCTTCCCAAGAAGGTAAGAGAAAAGGGAAAAGAACTTATATGTTCTAAGATATTTATAGCATCTGTCTTTGTATTCTCAAAGAACTGGAAATTGAGGGATGGACAAATTGTGGTATATGATTGTGAGGGAATACCATGATGCCATAAGAAACCATGAGCAGATTAATTTTTTCCAAATTAAATGTTTTAAATTTGGATAGAGAAAAGAATGATTTAACAAATTAATTAAATACATTGTCCTTACATAGATTAAGGTTTAGGAGATTTATTTTCTTTTATTTTGTTAAACATTTATTAATATTTATTTTTTAGAAAAGTTAACATGGTTGCATAATTCATACTCTTACTTTCCCCTTCACCCCCCGAGGTTCCCCCACCCCATGGCTGATGCGTATTTCCACTGGTTTTAACATGTGTCATTGATCAAGACCTATTTCCAAATTGTTGATAGTTGCATTGGTGTGGTAGTTTCGAGTCAACATCCCCAATCATGTCCACATTGACCCATGTGTTCAAGCAGTTGTTTTTCTTCTCTTTTCACTCCTGCAGTTCTTCCTCTGAATATGGGTAGTGTTCTTTTCCATAAGTCCCTCAGAATTGTCCTGGGTCATTGCATTGCTGCTAGTATAGAAGTTCATTACATTCTATTTTACCACAGTGTATCAGTCTCTGTGTACAATGTTCTTCTGGCTCTGCTCCTTTCACTCTGCATCAATTCCTGGAGGTCTTTCCAGTACACAATGGCTTGTTTTTTATACAATTGGTTTAAGTCCTTGTATATTTGAGTAATTAGACCCCTGTCAGAGTTTTTTGTTATAAAGATTTTTTCCCAATTTGTTTTTTCCCTTCTGATTTTGGCTACATTGTTTTTGTTTGTACAAAAGCTTTTTAGTTTGATATGATCAAAATCATTTAATTTACATTTTTTAATTTTCTCTAACTCTTGCTTGGTTTTAAAATCTTTCCTTTTCCAGAGATCTGACAAGTAAACTATTCTATATTCACTTAACTTATTTATAGTTTCCCTCTTGATATTCAAGTCATTCACCCATTCTGAATTTATCTTGGTGTAGGGTGTGAGATGTTGATCTAAACCTAATCTCTCCCATATTGTTTTCCAAATTTCCCAGCAGTTTTTGTCAAATAGTGGATTTTTGTCCTAAAAGTTGGGCTCTTTGGGTTTATCATACACTGTCTTGCTGATGTCACTTACTCCAAGTCTCTTCCACTGATGGTCCCTTCTGTCTCTTAGCCAGTACCATACTGTTTTGATGACTGCTGCTTTATAGTACAGTTGAATATCTGGTACTGCTAGGCCCCCTTCCTTCACATTTTTTTTCATTATTTCCCTTGATATTCTTGATCTTTTGATTGGAAAAATATTGATTGCTCATGGGTAGGACGAGCTAAAATAATAAAATGACCATTCTACCCAAATTAATTTACCTATCTAGTGCCATACACATCAAACAACCAAAAAACTTTTTTACTGAATTAGGAAAAACTATAACAAAGTTCATCTGGAATAACAAAAGATTTATTTTCTTTTAAATAATATTTAAATTTTTGCCAAATTACATTTAAAATTAGCTTTTGAACATTCATTTTTTCTCCCTTTGTCCCATTCACCACCATTCCCAAGAATTCAGGTATTATGATATCAGTTGTATATATATGACCATATAATTAATATTTCCCTATTTGTCATGTTATGAAATAAGATACATATTGCTTATAGTAAAGAAAAACTCATGGAGGAAATAAAGTGAAAATGGTATGTTTCAATTTGCATTAGGAATCCATCTGCTCCTTCTATGACCTTGGATATCCTTTTTTTGGTCACAAGTCCCTTAGAGCTGTCCTGGATGCTTGCTTTGTTGACAATAATTAAGTCATTCACAGTTGATTATTATACATTATTCTTGTTACTGTTGACAATGTCCTCCTGTTTCTGCTCAGTTCACTTTGCATCACTTCATATAAGTCTTTCCAGATTGTTGTTTGTTTTGGGGTATTTTTGCATGTGTATGTGTGATCATCTTGTTGGTCATTTCTTATGCCACAATAGTATTCCATTACAATCATATACCACTACTCAGCTTTCCTTTTTCTTTCCATTCTTCAGTTTCCATTTCTTTACACTTCAAAAAGAAATGCTATAAACATGTTAAAACATACAATTTCTTTTCCTTTCTCTATTATCACTTTAGGAAATAAACCTATTAGTATTGTTACTGACTGAAAAGATAAACACCATTTTATAAGTGTGTATAATTCCAGATTGCTCTCCAAAATTGTTAGCTCAGATCACAGTTCCACCAGCAATGCATGTGTCTCCATTTTTCATTTATCCAGCATTTGGCATTTTGCCCTTTTTTTGCATTTTTCTTTTTTTGCTTGATGTACATTTTCTAACAGGTGGAGATAAGTGAAGGAAGAGGCAGATTTTTACTGATTGGAAATTAATGAAATTTTAGTGTTTAAAAAGAAAAGAAAATTTATGAGCATCATAACTGTACTTTAGAGAAATTACTCTGCCAAAATAATTTAGAGTCAATTTGAATGGAGAGAGAAACAAAGCAGAGGGACAAGCCAGCATACTCATGTTATAAGTCAGATCAAGAGGTAATAATGATCTAAATTAAGTCAAAAGTAGAGAGAATATAACCTTGGGATATATGAGATGATTTATACCAACTACTTTAAGTTTAAGCATAACTTTTCAGGGGAGAACGTGCCTCCAAGTTTGGGGGTAGAATTACTTTGTATTTCTGAACTTGCTCTGCCTTCTCAGTAAATAGCCCTTTGTAAAAGTTACTTGTTATCAATTTATTAACCAATATTGGAGGAGCATACAGGATGAGTGCTCACAAATGAATGCATTGGAAGTCCCTATCCTTCAAAGCTACTCCTAGAATCCTGAAAGGATGTCTCCTCTAAGGTCCTGATTTACCTGTTTAAATAGAAGTTGTGAGTCTATACATACATACATACATACAGACAGACAGACAGACAGACACATACATATACATAAAGTACAGAATTAAAAATATGTGTGTATGTATATGAGAATAAATACAAAAACATATAAAATAATTAAATATAAGAGAGTTTAGGTGAGTACTAGCTATTTGCTGATGGGATCAGAAAATGTTTCATTTAGAAGGTAACATTATAGTTGTATCATAAAGCATTAGAAAGTTTATATGAAGTGAAGGTAAGAAGGGAACACATTCTGGACACATGAGAAAGTCAGGTCAAAAGGCATAGAGTCAGAAGATAAAGTGCCTTGGTGTGCTAAATAGGAATACGGTCAATTTGGTTGAGTATCAGGTTGCAGTTGGATAAGTAATATATAGAGAGAATAGAAAGATAGGTTGTCCTCAACAGTGAAGGACTTTAAAAACTAAGCAGAGAAGTTAAAAGAGATATTGTCCTAGAGACAGTTGAGTTTACCGTAAAATAACATGGGAGGCAGTTGAGTGAACCGTAAAATAACATGGTTAAATCTACCCTAAAGGAATATCTACCAGAATCTGCACTGGACTAACCAAAGTGATAGTTACTTTTTTTTTTTTTTCACTGTGAAAGAAGCAGTTTAAATGACTGCAATGTAACACTGGCAGTGTTTTTGTAAACCAGGGTAGACCCAGAACTCTGAATACATGGAGGGAATTCTTAGTAAAAAGACATTGAGAGTGAGTTCAAGAACTCTTGTGAACATTCATAACTTTTGGGTTGGGGTTTTGTTTTGTTTTGTTTTGTTTTGTTTTCCCACTTTGACTACTCTCTGTGCTTCTGAATATAAATTTCTCTGCTCCATGGAGTCAGAATGTCAGAAGGCTTAGAGCATATCCATGTTTTCTAAAGCTAGTATCAATTTTTTAAAGTTTTAAAAATTGGTTAGCACCTTGTAAAATTCTTTTTGAGGAGTTCATATCATATTTGTAAATAAACAATTGCCCACCCTGACTGACATGTTTTTTTTTTGCAGGGATGGAATGTGTTAGTTAAGCATGAAAGAAGGAAGAGGCTTATATTAACCCTGTGGTGATATATGTCAATTATATGAGCACCGGCAAATATCAGCATATGGACACCCTGAAAATCTGAGTATAAGTAGAATAACAAAGTTAGGTTATTGGAAGCACCTCTCATTTGAAAATGTCTAGTCAGAGAGTGGATCAAGAGCACAATTATAAGTTAGGAGAGGCATGGTTGGAAAGCAGGTGTTCAGAAAAAGATCTGAGGGTTTTAGCAGACTGCAAGTTCAATATGAATGTATGTGATGTACTGGCTAAAAAAACACAAAACAAAGCATTGTGAGCTTCCAGCTATAGAGAGGTAATAGTCACACTGTGCACTGCCCTCATCAACTCTATACAGTGCCCTATCTTAGCTAGACTCTTATGTTCAGTTCTAGGAGCCATAGTTTAAGAAAGACAATAAGCTAGAGAGCAAATGAAATGGTAAAATCTATGAGTACACATAATATGGGCATCAGATGAAGATGGAAACATGTTTATTCTAGAGAAAAGAAGACGAAGGGGGAACTTTCTTGAAGTATTTAAAGGGTAGTCACCTGGGAAAAGAATTGGACTTATTCTATTTAGCCCAGAAGAGAGAACTAGGATCAATGAGTAGAATTCTCACTCTTAAATTTAGGCTTGACAGAGAAAACCTCCTAACATTTAGAGTGGCCCAGAAATGGCAGAGGTTGCCTTGAGAAAAAAGAGGTTCCATCTCCTTTGAGGTCTTCAAACAGGGAATGGATGACTGAACCCTAGCTTGATATGCTATGGTGGGATATTCTTTTTCCTGTATGGATCAGTTAAACAAGATGGCCTCTGAGGTCCTTCCAAATTAAAATTATGTGATTCTGCAAATATCAGAGGAGCATGGCAGCAGGTCTACGTACCAGGTAAGCAGGTGGCCATGATCAAGAGGGTCCATCATCAGCCAATAATGTGGTTGTATGGTATTTATAAAAATTACAAAGTGCCAGACTGCCTGGGCATCCCAGCAGGTGAACAGAGCATGTCATTAGGAAAAACTGGCATCATTTTACAGGCAATGGTCCAAACAAGCAGTTGGTTATTGAAATAGGCGATCTGGAGGCACATATAGGGCACAGTTATCCGAACTGAAGTTTGAGGGTACAAGTCAATTCCTCAGAAGGACTAGCGATAGCATATCAAAGCAGCAGTCCCAGAGAAACTGGGCACTGAACGGGAAAGCAAAGTAGGAACTCAGTTATAATCAAAGAATTCCAAGATCTGGTTATTGGAATCTGGGTGCAAGGTAGAATAATTTATCCCAATTATAAAGCAAAAGTTCAGGACCAGGGCATAGCATCTGAGGGAGACTGGAAACAGAGCTTTCCTGTTAAAAAGCTGACTGCAATGTAACATTGTCTCTGAATACACAGAGGGAATTCATTGTAAAAAGACACTGAGAATGAGTTCAAGAGCTCTTCTGAACATTTATAAGTTTTGGTTTGGGGTTTTGCCATCTGAAGTAAGAATTATGCACATATATATACATACATGTATATGCACATATATACACATACATATATAAAAACTCTTTGCCAACTAATGTTTTTAAAATTCTTTGGAATTTACAATGTCTTATTCATATCAATCCTCTAAGTGAGATAGATTGGCTTTAGTGGGAAAAGGTTCTCTTTCCTTGGAGGTCTTCAAGCAGAGACTAGATATTCACTTAGTGGAGTTGGGTCAATATTTTTATCACTTTTATTTCCATATGAGGAAACTAATGTTGGAAAGGGCCAGGAGATTTGTCCCTAGATGCATAACTTCTGAAAATGAGAGCTGAGAGTCCAGTTTTCTTTACAAAATGATATACTATCTCATTTGTTTCTTCTCTATTCTTGTTATGCTGTAACCTCAGTTTTTGAAAGAAAGTATATTATATATATATATACAGATGTATGAAAATCTAGACTAGTAGAACCTCAAAATGTCTAAAAAGGGAACAGAGAGAATTATCTTCCGCTGTCTATTTGCTACCCTTAGATTTCAGATCCTAGAATCTCAAAAGGAAAGCTACTTTTCTAATTGAAGTCCTTTCTTTTCTTAGTCAAGCAGCTATGGAAAGTTGTTAGGGTTTGGGAGCATTTGTTGAGAACCAAGACCACATATGAGGAACTGGAAGAAAAATGAAGTGGATGATGAAAGATTTGAGATGATTTTTGGAGCCTGTTCCAAAGAGTCACTAATGAGATACAGCAACTCTGACTTTTCTTTGTAATCATTAGGAATTCTAGTAGGACAAATGGAGAGAAGTATGTAACATTTTTGCTTAATGCTGTTTATTTCACAGAGTGAAATGCAAAGTATAAAGAGGGAGGAGGTTCTTAGAGCTATCAGTCCTTGGGAAATAGTCCCATAAAGTGGAATTTTGGCATCCAGAGAAAATTGATTTGGAGGATAGAGGTGAGTGAGATATAGAGAACTGTCTTTCCTAGTTGAGTGCAGTGTAGTCTAGATAGGCTAGTCCTCCAAGAAGAGGGGTGACTTGGCTATAACAGGAACAAAAGCAGAGAAATGTAGAGGAATTGCTACCCCAGTCAGTAGAAGAAATCTCCAAGAGGAGCGTGGAAAGGGGCAAAAATCATCTCGCCCTGATCAAATTAGTGCCACCATGGCAATACCTGGGAGGAAGAAATGGGACTAGTGCTACAATGCTACAGTATAGACACTCCTTTCCCCCTCACCCAAGGTCAAAGGTCCAGTTGCTCGAGCACCTAGAGCAATGATGGCAAACCTATGACATGGGTGCCAAAGGTGGCATGCAGAGCGCTCTCTGTGGGCACATGGCCACTCCTCCCTGAGTTCATTACTAGAAAAGCAGAGGGACTCAGATGGAGATGCTCCCCTTCCCCTCTCCACCATGCCTAATGACATTTTTCCCATCCCCTGCCCCTCTGTCCATCAGCCTAATGGGAGCACATAGGGGGTAAGGTGGACACCTCACAGGTGGCAGAGGTGGAGGGGGGCAGAGTGCTTGGGCCACTTCTCTCCCCACTCACTGAAGATATTCCTCACTTCACTCACTCCTCCACCTAGCAGGTCAATGGGAGCCTTTTCTCCTTTCCCTGTGGGGTGGTGGGTTGGGATATGGCACACAATTTTTGGAGGGGCATGGACAGCACTTGGTTTTGTGGGTGCACACCATCTTTAAAAGGTTCACCATCACTGACCTTCAGAATTTACTCTACACACAAAGATTACTACAAAAGTAACAATATAAAAAATAAAGATAAAAACAGACTTTAAGAAAACTTAGAAAGCCTTTTTTGAATTGTAGTTAGACCAGCGATGGCAGAAAGTGACTCCACAGTGAGCCCCAGGTTGTCTTCTAAATAAATAAAGATCTACATATACATTTGGAAAGGGAGGGGGCCAGGCTTATTACTCTACACAAACACCTGTCATAAAGTAGATGAATGCATCCACCAGGTCCCCTTTCCTCCCAAAATGTCACTGTGAATATTAGTAGGTTGTTTTGTTTATTTATTTTTTCCTTATACCACCACCTCTTTCCAAAGCTCAGCATTAAGAATTCACTCAGCAACTATTTATCTTCCTCCCCTAGCTTCTGTTGGTTGGCATTTGACTACTTCCAAGTCTCAGCAATGAATGTGCATTCTTAACATGGCAAAAGACCACAGGAGTTTCCTACTTACACTATTTTTCCTCCATATATAATTTTATACAATTGATGTTGTTGTTTTTGTTATTTTTCTGTCCTCAACCCACCCACTTATAATCCTCATGCACCTGCTTCTGAGCCTACCTCAGTCTTCAGGTTTATAATTATAAATATTGAGGTGTCAGGCTATGTGTGTCCTCCCTGCACCAACTGCTTCCTATTTATCTTAATGAGGTTGCTTACTTTGCTCACTGTTTTATCCTTTGAAGCTCATATCATCATTAGATTAGGACAGATGGAGCAAGATAGCTGTTTCCAAGTCAAGAAGCCAGTAGAATCCTCCAGGACTCCCCCTGCCCCCACCTTTCTCTGTAATTTTCCTGTCTGGTCCCTCCACATTAGACATGGGAGCTTACACAGGAAAAGATGGCCCTGCAGTCAGTCAGCAGGCACCCCAGCTTAGGAGTTTTATGCCCATCTTTGTCAGCCGGGTTCCCAGTGTGTTTTCTGCTTTTCTCTTCTTGGCTGACAAGTAGTTCTTTACATAATTTCACACTGTTGTGCTCCTGGAAAGCAGTCATGTCACCATAGGCTCAGGGTTGGATTGCCATCTTGAAACAAACAATTGAGAGAATTTAGTGTTTAGCACAATAGAATATAAGGTCCTTGAAGGCAGGGGCTGCTCTTGTTTCCTTCATGCATTTAGCACAAAATGTGGTATGAAGTAATTTATGATGCTTATTGATGATTAATACAAGTTATTTTGTTGGGTTTTTGTTGTTGTTATTGTATATTTTTCCTAAAATCTTCACCTTCTATTTTAGCAACAACTCTAAGGCAGAATGGCTAAGGGTAGGCAAACAGGGTTAAGTGACTTGCTCAGGCCCACACAGCTAGGAAGTGTTTGAGGTCAGAATCAAACACAGGACCTATTGATTCTAGGTCTGGTACTCCATCCACTCAGCTGCTTAGCTGTCCTTGTTTGGATTTGTTATTTTTTTTAAACAGGGTCTATCCATCTCACCCAGTATGAAAGCACAGAAGCCGATGACTGGTTGATTGACTCAGAAATTTTGACTTGCTTCATTTCTAACCTAGGCTGATTTGCTGCTCCTTAGCTGGCTTGGTGGCCCTCTGCTCTCAGGGTTCACCAGGTTTGGTACCAGATAATACTGCCAGATTCCCTTTGTCACTCCTGCAGCTCAGTACTTTTCCCCCTCTCTTTGATCTCTTTGGGATACTGATCTAGTAATGATATTGTTGGGTCAAAGGATAGGCAGTTTTATTAGGAATCTTTTTATTCAAACGCAATTAGCACAACCACCCATTGTCATACTGCTTATTGCTTATATACTAAGACCTTGGCTGAGTCTCTGAAATCATTTGACCAGAGTATATTTGCTATTAAGTGAGGTGAGCAATTTTAAATAACAAGGAACTGATTTGCAACACTGCTATTGAGGAATAGGACAATCACATACTTTGTAAATTAACCATGTTATATCAGGCCTTTTGTTCTTATATGAGGCTAATAAGTGGCCCAGTAGATAAGACACCTGGCCTGGAGTCAGGAAGGCTTGGTTTCGACTGGAGGAATTCCATGTGAATTGGAACAACCTCCAGGAACTGATGCAGAGCGAAAGGAGCAGAACCAGGAGAACATTGTACACAGAGATGGATTCATTATGGCACAATCGAATGTAATAGACTTTTCTAATAAGAAGGCTTGATTTCAAATATTGCCTCAGATATTTCTTAGCTGTGTGACCCTGGGAATGTCACTAAACCTCTGCTTGCCTCAGTTTCCTTAACTATAAAATTTGGATAAAAGAGAATGCTACCTACTACACAAAGTTTTGAGGATAGAATGAAATATTTGTAAAGTGCTTACTTAGCACAGTGCTTGGCACTTAGTTGGTACTAAATGAATGTTTGTTCTCTTTTCTTCCCTCTTTGTAAGCTCCCTTCAGAAAAAGGCATTGAATTGTGATATATGAGATAATTAGTTGTCACAACAATCTTCTTTCTGTGAAAGGTCAATTGACAAGCTAGAAGGAAAGCAACACAAGAATGGTCTCACCACCATCTACCTAAGGAAGTATAGCAATTGTATCATTACAGTCTATAGCTATTGTTTTGCCATTTCTTTCAACTCTATGTGACTACCACAATCCTATAATAAGGTCAGCTAAGCAAAATGGTTGATGTTGGGGCAGTTAGGTAGCACATGGAGTCAAAGAGGACTCATCTTCCTGAGTTCAAATCTGACCTCAGGCACTTGCTAGCTATATGATCCTGAACAAGTCATTTAAGTCTTTTCATTTGTTTTCCCATCTGTAAAATGAGCTGGAGAAGGAAATGTCAAACTACTCCAGCATCTTTGCCAAGAAACTCCCAAATAGAATTGCAGAGACCCACAAAAGTGAAAATAACTGAAGATCTAAAAGCAAAAGTGACTGTGAAAGTTAAGCTTTAAAATTTCTTCAATGGATTCTTCTCTTCATGAGGAGCCTTGTCATAGAGTACATACATCCTCTACTAGTAGAACTACTGGAATACATTCAGGAGAACATGAACTTCAAGAAGAAATCCTGTTCTGGAAATGCTTGAATTCTTTTTTTTTATGTGCATGGGAGAGACATTCAAGGTAGAAAATATCTTAAATTCCTAGTTTTTCCTTATGACCATGTAGAATAGGAAACCTTGCTTTCCTCGTTACTTTCAGAGAATCTGCAAGTCAAAAAGGTAGACCATATGGAATATAAGACTTGACATAGCACCGAGAAAAAACACTTGTGACAATATTTAGACAAGAAATAAAGTTATTAATTTATTTGCCAGACTTTCCTGTACTTGTTTCATTGTTTTCTCCTTAGAACCCTTAGTATCTGTGTTGTAGTGAGCTTCCAGTGACAGAAAAAGGGTGATATCTTAAGGTGTTTTTTTTTTATTTTTTTTGTTTTCCCTAATTCTTAGAGACTATAGTGATAAATACTTGGACCATTTAGTTTGGTCAAATATTTTGTGGTAGTGGACAAATCTAGAGCAGTATTTCTTGGCTTACTTTCTAAGCATTTCAATTATTTAGACATAGAAAAGGTGGCCTCAAAAAGTGGTGTGATTCCTTCATGAAAGGTGTGACAAGAAGGGATTGGATATCATCAGTCTTGAGTAGCAGTTATATTAGATGATTTCCAAAGTACTTTCTAGCTTGAAGAGTCTATGATTTTATGATCAATTTAAATAATTTAATTGTTCCAATTAGGACATCTATTAAAATAGAAAATCCTAAATTCAATGTTTCTGCTTCTTACTCTGATCCTTAAATGTTCTACTTCTAATGATTAGTTTCTCCTAACCCAAACCATCTTTCATAATTCAGACCATCTTGCTCTCTCTTTCCTGAATGATTAACTTCCAACTGTCTTTTAAACTAGAAAAATGAAGAAAAGTTATTAAATACTTCATGCTTTTGATCCTTCAAAAGGCACTACTAGTTTTCCACTCAAAAAAGGTAATCAACAAATGAACAAGCATTTTTTAAGCACCTACTATGTGCTAGGCACTGTACTAAGCTCTGGGGATACCAAAAAATAAAAATTTAAAAAAAAGCATCCTTGCTCTTGAGAAGCCAGAGTCTTGTACACAGAGATCAATACACTGTGGTACAATCGAACATAATGTACTTCTCTACTAGCAGCAATGCAAGAATCCAGAGCAAGGCTGAGGGACTTAAGAGAAAGAAAACTAGACACATTTAGGAAGAACTGTGGGAGGAGAAACACAGAAGAAAAACAACTATTTGAACACATGGGCTGATGGGGATATTACTGGGGATGTAGACACTAAACGATAACTCTAGTCCAACTATCAATAATATGGAATTAAGTCTTAATCAATGATACATGTAACAACCCAGTGGAATTGTGTGTTGGCTAAGGGAGTTTAGTGGGGTTTGGGGAGAGGGAAAAACATGAAATATGTAACTATGGGAAAATATTCAAAATTTAAATTAAAAAAAATTAAAAAATTAAAAAAAGAAGCCAGAGTCTAACAGACAAACAATTATATACAAATGAGATATTTTTAGGATAAGTTAAAGATAATCTGAAAGGCAAGGCATTAAGGTTGGGGATGACTATAAAAAGCTCCTTGTAGATGATGAGACTTCAAAGGAAACCTTTATGTTTGATGCTAGACATGATAGGGAGTCACTGAAATTCATTGAAAATGGCGGTAACTTGGTCATATCTGTACTGAAGGAAGATCAATTTGACAGCTGAGTGAAAAATGCAATAGAGTGAAGAGAAACTAGAGTCAGGGAGTCCATCCAGTGGGCTATTGAAATAGTCTAAGCAGGGAGTGACAAGAGCTTATAAGAGGTTAGCGGTTGTACTATATCATTAGTTTTAATTTAAAAAGCAGGAAACAAAATATATCCAAAGATTAGTGCCAAATCATTTCAGTTAAAGATCATATCCTTCTATTATGTTAATAAGCAGTAACCCCAAAAGTAGAGGATGACATACATTCCAAAACACAATCATGTTATTGGATAATTTAGTTTAATTGGTTAGTGGAATGCATCTTGTGTGGTGATTGGGTACTTTTTGAAAAGTATTTTTAAGATAAAATTTTATAAATTTAAATTAAAAATAAAGGGGATTTTATATAGTACAGTTTCTTTAACTGATCCTAATTCACTCATTTATGGGAACTTTGTATGAATGAGACATACTGATTTCTTTCATTTATTTGTTTGTTTGTTTGTTTGTTTGTTTTTAAAACCCTTAACTTCTGTGTATTGGCTCCTTGGTGGAAGAGTGGTAAGGGTGGGCAATGGGGGTCAAGTGACTTGCCCAGGGTCACACAGCTGGGAACTGTCTGAGGCCGAATTTGAACCTAGGACCTCCTGTCTCTAGGCCTGACTCTCAATCCACTGAAAACTACCCAGCTGCCCCAACATATTGATTTCTTACAGGGTTTGAGAACTTATTTCTTTTTCTGCACTTAAAATATCAAACAAAAGAGCACATGTTTAAAATATACAAATAGTATGTTCATAGAATCAAAGAATTAGAACTTGAAGATATCTCACAGGGCAGCAAGTTCAAACCTTTGATTATGAAGATGAGGAATTTGAGGCACTGGTAGATTAAGTGACACCCAAAGTTGCACTGCTAATAAGTGCTTGAAGTGGAAACTAAGACCAGATCTTTATTACTCCAAGTTCAACATCGCACCCAATATACCATGCTTATTTTTTTCATAGTGCAGTACAAAATGACAAAAATGAATGCAGGCTTATCCACCCTGGATCTGAAAAAAAAAAAAGAAGAATCAAGTCAGGCCTTAAAAGCATTGTTTTAAAATAAATAAATCTTTGTAGTTATGCTCTCATTTCCCTTCTCTTTGTGCTTTTGTTAAATTTACAAAGTAATTTGAAAATTTTGTCTTACTGGAGAAATCAGTTCAGTAAATTACCATTTCAATAAAACAAGGGCACCTTTTAATTTACTTGTTAAGTTTCATACTAATCATATAATCCCAAAGTTATTTTATAGAACTAGAAAAAATAATAGCAAAATTCATCTGGAAGAAGAAAATGTCAAGACTATCAAAGGAATTAATTAAAAGAAAAAATGTGAAGGAAGATGGCCTAACCATACCAGATCTCAAACTATAAAGTGGTAATCATCAAAAACATCTGATACTGGCTAAGAAATAGAGTGGTAGATCAGTAAAATAGATATATATATACACAATATATAGTAGTTAATGAATCTAATAATTTAATATTTGATAAATGCAAAGATTAAAGCTTTGGGGATAAGAATTCACTATTTGACAAAAGCTGCTGGGAAAACTGGAAATTAGCATGGCAGAAAACTGGTATAGACCAACATCTCATACCATATAACAAGATAAGATCAAAATAAAAACTTGATTTGGACATAAATGGTGTTATTATAAGTGAATTGGGGAAGCATGCAAGAGTTTACCTATCACATTTATGGATAAAGGAAGAATTTAGGATCAAACAAGAAATAGAGAACATCATGACATGTAAAATGGATAGTTTTGATTGCATTAAATTAAAAGGGGTTTGCATAAACAAAACCAATGCAACCAAGTTTAAAAGAAAAGTAGAAAGCTGGGAACTTTTTTTATAGCAAGTATAACCAGTAAAGGTATTTCTGAAATTTATAGAGAAAGAAGTTATCAAATTTATAATACAAGAGGGTCTCTGGGTGGCTCGTTGGATTGAGAGCCAGGCCTAGAGACAGGAGATCCTAGGTTCAAATCTGGCCTCAGACACTTCCTAGCTGTGTGGCCCTGGGCTTAACCCCCTTTGCCTGGCCTTTATTGCTCTTTTGCCTTAGAATCGATAAACAATATTGGTTCTAAGGCAGAAGATAAGGGTTAAAAATATATATAATGCAA
The DNA here is from genome assembly GCF_016433145.1 of Gracilinanus agilis. Lineage (NCBI taxonomy): Eukaryota > Metazoa > Chordata > Mammalia > Didelphimorphia > Didelphidae > Gracilinanus > Gracilinanus agilis. The sequence goes on from NC_058131.1 coordinate 511,842,818, forward strand.
GTCATTCTCCAAATGATAAATGGTCAAAGGATGTGAACAGGCAGTTTTCAGATGAAAAAATGAAAACTATCCATAATCATTTGGAAAAATGCCGCAAATCACATTTGATTAGAGAAAAACAAATTAAAACACTCTTAGGTACCACCTCAAACGTTTCAGATTGGCTAATACAGTATAAAGGAAAAATCATAAATGTTGGAGAGGATGTGGGAAAATTGGGACACTACTGCACTGTTTTTGGAATTGAACTAATGCAGTCATTCTAGACCAGTGATTCCCAAAGTGGGTGCTACCGCCCCCTGGTGGGTGCTGAAGCGATCCAGGTGGGTGGTGATGGCCACAGGTGCATTTATCTTTCCTATTAATTGCTATTAAAATTTTAAAAAATTAATTTCCAGGGGGCTAAGTAATATTTTTTCTGGAAAGGGGGCGGTAGGCCAAAAAAGTTTGGGAACCACTGTTCTAGACCATAATTTGGAACTATGCCTAAAGGACCATAAAACTATGCTTTCCCTTTGACCCAGCAATACCATTACTAAGTTTGAATCACAAAGAGATTTTTTTAAAGGGAAAAACACAAATTTGTACAAAAATATTCATAGCAGTGCTTTAATTGATGGTAAAAAACTGGAAATTGAGGGGATTCCCATCAACTAGGAATGATTGATGAGATCACCCAGAGAATTTCAGAAAAAAACTTGGAAAGATTTACATGAACTGATACATGGAAGTGAGCTGAACCAGTAGAACATTGTAAACAGAAATAACAATACTGTACAATGAATAACTGTTAATGAGTTAGCTATTCTCAGCAATACAATTATATAAGACAATCTCAAAGGATTTGTTATAAAAAATGTCAACCACTTCCAGAGAAAGAACTGATAGAGTCTGAATGCAGACTAAAGCATACTATCTTTTACTTTCTTTTTTTTGTTTGTTCTCTTCTAAAATGACTAATAAGGAAATGTATTTCATATGATTGCACATGTATAATCTATATTATCATGGGGAGGAGAGTGGGAAAGAGAATTTGGAACTCAAAATTTTTAAAAATGAATGTTAAAATTGTTTTTTACATTTAATCAAGGGAAATAAAATATTCTTTAAAAATTAAGGATAACTTGAATTCAAATTTTGCATTAGACACTAGCTTTGTTATACCAGACAAGTCACTTTACCTTTTCTACCTCAGTTTCCTCATCTGTGATACAAGATAATAATAATATCTACATCCCAGGATTGTATTGAGGACCAAATGAAATAAGACATGGAAAGCATTTTGCAAATCCCTTAAAGCACTATATAAATGTTAGCTATCATATTTTTATTATTAAATAGTTTTTAATGAATGGTTTTAAGGGTTGACTAATTTAGTGATCAGTATATTATACCCCTCAAAATGACTGACACGAGAACATTTCCTTAGATCAGGCACAGGAAGATGAAGAGAAAAAAAAAAAAAAAAGCAAAACAGGTTTCCAATTACTATGATTTAGAGATCTGAGGTAGAGGGCACTGGACTATAGACACAGTGGATCTCCATGGAATTGTCCTTGCTATCACTTGTATTCACTCCCTGGAAGTCAATTATTTAGCACAATACAAAGGTAAACAAGCTAACTTTTTTGCTGATATTCTGATGAAGAGTCTAGGTTATTCCCTCTTAAATACCAAGAGAAACAAGCTATAGCATTAGGGAATTCTGACTAACCATTGTGATTTGGGAGTTTATTTCCTATTCCTTTGAGTTTCTTTTGTATCCCTAACAGGTTGTGCCATTAAATTTGTGTTTATGAGCAGATCATCCTGCATACGTGTATGAAAGGAAAGGAAGATTTCTATAGTTAACGGGGTCTGCTGATTCATATGCATCCATAAGGGAGAGAACCATAAGATTTAGGATGGGGGAGAGGAAGCTGCTGGAGCTGACCAGTTTTTATGATGGTGAAACAGATTAAAAATGGCTTCAGAGTCTTCTACTGAGTATAGGCCATTTATACATTTTTAACCTTCCCAAAGTTCTTCTTGAACTATAAACCCAAAGAAATAAGCATTAAGTGAATTCATTCCATACGGTAAAACTAATTTTCATGGGAATATATGTTTGTGAAGAAATTCTCTATGTATGTATGCTTTAGGAATGTACTTTGTATTCTCTTAACCTAACAAAATAGGAACTATAGTATGGAGCACAATAGCAATAACAATTTGGAGAGCTAACATTTATAGAGGATTTAAAATTTTACAAAACACTTTAGATACATCTTCTCATTTGATCCCCTCAACAAACTATGAGGTTGGTATTATTATTCTGGTATTATTATTCTTGCCATTTTAGAAATGAAGAAACAAGCTGAGCTTGTAAGACTTGCCCAAGATCACAAGCTAATAAATGTTTGAGGCAGGATTTAGACTAAGTTCTTCCTGACTCCGGGTCTAGCACTCTATCCATTACATCAGATGGGAAGAAAAAAGGTGAAGGCAAATAGAGGTGTGCTAATTGCCAACAAAAATGAGAGGTACAATGAAAATGAGCTAATAGATTTTAGCTACCACTATATAAATACAAAAAAAAAAAATAGGACTGAAGATACCTGGGGTGGAGGGAGGAAAGAACTGGGTAATGTTAGCTAAAAATCATTGTTAATAGAATGTCAGTAACTGAATGAAGCATTCCCTCTCATAGGTCACTAAAGCTTTTATTTCATCAGATTCTAATATTCAACTGATTATGAATTGAAGGAGCAAAGTTTAGAAGTTGCATTTAGAATCTCAGCCCTTCAGGCAAAGAAATCATTCTGTCCTACCGGTTTTTTGGTAATGCAATGTACCTAAGAAGAACAACCAGTAGGCATGAACAATTGGCAGTCTACTAGTCTTAATACCCACCACATTAGCTGGGTAATAATGTTTATTGTGTCACTTTTATGATCTTATCAGCTTTATGATTCCCATTTCATCATATTAAATTGAAACAATGTTGTATACTTATATTTTTACCTCATTTTTCTAGTTAGATATTATAGATGTTCCTTTTTAGTTAATAACTAGATTTTTAGGTTGTGTTTGGTGAATTTGCATCTTCTGTGGCCAAATTGTCAGGTACGAGATGAAAGAAATTTCTTTGAAAGAGGACTACATAACTGCCATTCTATGGATAAGGGAAAAAATGCTATTTTCTTTCTCCTACCTTATTACTTATATCATCTTTGTCTTTTTCCTGTCTTTGCAGACTAGGATGTTGCATGTACTAACAGCTGAGCATGTGAACTCTCCTCACAATACCAGCATTAAGACCCCAGATGACTTTTTAAGCTATAAAAAATACATTGCTCCTAGAAAAAAATTAAAGACTTTAATGGAGAATAAAATACTCTACTTTGCAACGCATGAGATAGAGTGTAGATGGACTGAGCAAAAAAATGTAATAAATCTGTGTAATTTGCTCTGCCCTTGGAAGAATCACCCTCTATTGGAAACAGAAGCTATTAAGTCTTTAAACTCCCAGAGTCCTCCCCATTTTTCATCAAAAGCCAGCATATGTAAAGCACAAAGTAGGAAGCTTGCACCATGAACTGTATCATTGACACCTTGCTAATTGTACTGCTGATTCTATCAACATCATTAAGTATCTTTGAAAACACAGTGACATTGAAAGTACTTTGGGTTTAGCACAGGACCTCAAGAAAGGCCAGCAGAGCTCTTAGTGGCAAAAGGTTGGAGAGGAAGTGAGTCAGCTGGGTTAGGACAGTGAAAGATAACAATAATGACCTTTTACTACTTAAAAATCTGGCCTGGAAGCCAGGGTGTTAGAATAGTTCCTTGGGCCATGCACATATCATTGTTCCACTTTGAATTGTATCCACCTCTGTACTGAAACAAATACTAAATAATGCTGTATGGAAGGGGCACTTATGTGACTCAGTGGACTGAGAGATGAGAGGTTCTGGGTTCAAAACTGATCTCAGACATTTCCTAGTATGTGTCTGTAGGCAAGTTGTCATTTAACTCCTGTTACCTCACCATTACCACTTCTGCCTTAGATTGGTTGCCTCATATTGATTCTAAGACAGAAGATAAGGATTTTAATAATAATAATAATATACAGGAAGCTGCTAGTCAATAGAGACATCATGCTTTCTATGTCATCTATGTATGTATCTGTCTATCTATCTATCTATAACTCTTCCTTGCTTTATCTTTATAGCTATCTCTGTAGATGTTGCTATCTCTCTCTAGCTTTTGTTCTATCTCTATCAATCTAGCCATCTTTCTCACTCTATTTCTATCTCTTTCTATCTTTTTTTCTTTCTATCTTTGTTGATGTTTCTTTCTATCTTTGTTGATTTCTCTAGTTTTCTTTATCTCTGTTTTTCTTTGCCTCTGCCTCTCTTAATATCTAGAAACATGTTTATATCTATAGATATCCATCTATCTAGATCTATCTATATAGACATCAAACACTTCAAACACCAGGAGCAAAGTCAGATTATCATTATGCTATATTTTTCTTGGTTACATAATAAAAAAGGAATTATACCTTGGTGGATAGAATGCTAGACAGTGCTGGGAATGATGTTCACTGATGTCAGTCATGTGTGACTGTTCATGACCCCATTTGGGGTTTTCTTGGCAAAGATATTAGAATTATTTGCCATTTCCTTCTCTGGCTAATTTGACAGATAAATAACCAAGGCAAACAGGGTTAAGCGACTTGCCTAGGGTCATAGCAAGTAAGTGCCTGAGTCCAAATTTCAACACATGAAGATGAGTTTTCCTGACACCAGGTTGGGCACTCTCCGTTGTGTCTTCTAGCTGCCCAGGGTTGGAAATGCCATGGAGATAGCATTTTGAAATTTAATTTAATGAACACTTATTAAATTCCTATTTTCTTCGAAGCACTCATGATAGGCACTAAGAATATGAAGAAAAAGACAAAGAAGAACAAGAGGAAGAATAGGAAGAGGAAGAGAAAGAGGAGATGATGATGATGATGATGATGATGGTAAACATCTGTCTTCAATAAGATTAAATTCTATTAGGGTATAGGGGAATGACAGAATAGGTGCATATAAATGAACTGAATATATGTGTGAAATAAATACAGAATCATTTGGTGAGGAAAAGCAGTGACAATTGGGGTATTATAAAAAGATTCATCTGAAGAAGCTCTTGAGTTGATCCTTGAATGAAGGCAGGGATATTAAAAGGCATAAGTGAGAAGTAAAAGAATTTCAGTATTAGGGATGACCTATTCAAGGGTGATGGGATGGAAATATATCCACTTTGATCAGCAGGAAGAGCTCCAACATTGAGGAAATTATATATTGAAATCCTTTTATAATAAGATTATTCAACTGAACAAACTTATTTTAAGCACCACATACCACTCATTACTACTACTAATTGGATACTTTAGTAAAATCCAGTTATTAAATATCTACTACGCATTAGACACTGTTCTGGTTGCACTCACAAAGAGTAATATCAAGGTTTTACTGTTAAGGTTTTCTTAAAACAGGGAAGAATAATAACTCACATCTATATAAAATAGAAAACTCTTTTCTTATAGCAAAGTTGTAGAATAGACATACCTTAGAAAATGTGGATTCCAGTCCCAAGTCTGCCACTAACTGGATCTGTGATCTTAGGAATCAGAGGGATTAGATTAGAAAAAAGACCTTTCATTCTATAGCTAAGGTTGAGTGACTTGCCCAGGGTCCCATGGGTCATAATTAATAGAATTAGCATTTGAATCCAAGTTCCATGATTCCAGTGTTCTTTCCACTTAACCACCTTTTTGAGATTCATTTCATCACTGGTAAAATGAGGAGGAATAAGATAATTTCTAAAGTTTTTTTTTTCATCTCCATCATTCTAATATCTCTAATAGTTATCAAAGTAGAAAAGAGAAAGAGGAAAAGATATCAGAGCACTACCTTTTCCATAAACATTAGATGATGATGATGATGAGGCTTAGAGACAAAGTGTAGGTGGCACACTATATAGAGCACTGTACCTGGAGACAGGAAGGCCTATGTTCCAGTTAGGGATCAGACATTTACTAACTGTTTGATCCTAGGTAAGTCACTGAATGTGTGTTTAACTAATTTTTCTAAATTGTAAAAAGGGGATCATAGTAGCAACAACCTCAAAGGGTTATTCTGAGGATCAAAAAAGATAATATTTGTAAAGTGCTTAACATGCCTAGCACTTAATTAATGTTTATTCATTCACTTATTTAATCATCTTCAAGGTCACCATCAATGTCACTGTCATTGCTAGCATTTATATCGCCCTTTAAGGTTTGCAAAGTGCTTGATATGTGTTATCTCATTTGATGCTACATAAGGCCTTTCTTGATTACCCCTTCCCCCAATCAGCAGTTAACTCTCCACCCTCCTCCAGCAAAAACAAAAACAAAAACAAAAAAAGACCTAGGATTATATACATAATAGGTATATTTACATATAAATATATATTATTTATGTATTTAAACATGTATATATGTTGTCTCACCTAAAAGAATATGACCTCTATGAAAACAAAGACTTTTTAATTTTGTTTTTGAATTCCCCAATGTTTGTCATGTAGCAGATACTTTATAAATAGGTGACTTTCCTGAGAAATAACTGGCATGACTGCTACCTAAAATGTGAGAAATTTCAAAAGACACATCAGAAGGCCACACAGAGTATGAAGGGAGCCCCTTTCATAACCATCCTTGCTATGCAGCCACATTTGAGTCCAAAAGCTTTGGAAGAAGAAGCACTGAAGGTCACACTTTCAAGTAAATCCAGTTCTGGAAAGGTCCTCTCAATCTAAGCCACATCTCTTGGAGCCATAGCAAAATGCCAGTCAGACCTGACTCCATGTGGTCAATTATGTGTCCAGTAAACAATAAAACATGCACAGCCACGTAAGCTCTTTGGAATAAAGAGCTTTTAGATTTGTATTCCTAGCACTTAACAAAATATCTGGCATATAGCAGGCATTTAATAACTTCCTGTTACTTGACTTATCTATATATTTTACCTCTAAATACTGAATGACAGGAAAGATTGAAAAGATATTTGCACATATAGGAGATAGATACCATCCAGGGTTCCACAGAAAGGTAGCCTTTTTGGTAGGTGATCTTTGAATACAAGATCCAGTTGAACTGCTAAATCCTAAGTTACCATCTCACCTCTGCTCTTAGTTTGAGTGATTTATTCTTTAGTATGCCTGCTTCCTCTCTGGGATAAAAAAAAGGGGGGGGGGTTGGGAGTTGGCAGATAAAAGTCTTGTAGCCTGAAGGGGATTGGCTTGGAGTTAAATCCTGAGACGATCCTGTCACCTGTTAATGTATTAACTCTACCCTTCAAGCTCCAGGGACCTTTGAGTAACTGCTGAGCTGCCAGAGATGTTTCAGGGATGTTCAGGCTATCCAAATGGCCTCACACTAAAACAGCTACAGAGCCCAGGACTAAAGACTAGGATTAAATTGTGTTTCTTTGTCAAACTCCTAAAACTCCATTTGTTACTTACAATATACTGCACACGATTTGTTGCTACATATAATTTTAATTAATTGAACTTTTTTAGACTTTGATGTATAAAGAAATAGAGACTGAGCCAGAAAAGAGACAGAGGGAGAGAGACAGAGACAGAGAAATTCCTGCCTCTGGCAAATATTACTTGAATTACCTTGGGTAAGTCACTTTACTACTCATTATCCCTCCTCAGCTACTTCTTTAAAATTAGAAACTGAAGAAGAGTTTTAACGTACCAGTGAAATCAAAGGTCAAGAAAGGAACAGATGTGCTATTTATGGGGACAATGTAGCATAGTACATGGATTCCTTCAAGTAAACCTGGGTTGAAAAGCTACCTCTGATGCTTATTAGCTCTGCTACACAGGGCAAATCTCTTAACCCTTATTTTATTTGGGCAACTGTGTCATAGTTGGGTTTTGATCAATATATAGGAAGGGAATTCTCCCATTGGGATTTCCACATGCTGATAAAGTCATAGATCCATTATCAATATGTAACATGATAAAGTGAACTGGGAGTTGAAGTAGCCAGATTTTAATCATGTTCTGCTATTAAAGATCTGTATGGCTTAGAACAACTCATTTAACCCTCCTTGGCCATAATAAATCCATCTAAAAAACAATGGGTTTTGATTGGATGGGCTCTAAGTTTCCTTTTTGTTGTTGTTGAACTTTTACCTTCTGCCTTAGCATCAATATTAAAAGTATTGGTTACAAGGTAGACAAGTGATAAGAACTAGACAATGAGGTTTAAGTGACTTGGCCAGGGTCACAAAGCTAAGAAGCGTCTGAGGCCAGAATGGAACCCAGGATCTCCCGTCTTCTTGCCTGGCTCTCTATCCACTGTGTTGCCTAGTTATCCTGCTCTAATTTAAGCTCTGATATTTCATAATTTGAAAAAAATGCGCTTTATCACTAAACTGAATAGTGTATTTTAGCAGCACTTGCTCTTTTTATTCTTCTTGAACACTAATAAACAAACCATTCCAAAAGTACCAGATGTCTACAAGGTAGGGGATTCTCCTTCCTTTCTGTCCTCACCTACTGGAGAGAGTGAATAGGATGTGGGTTAATTGAAAGGGCTAATTCACAGGAAGTCCTTCTTCCCCTTTTGTTCACAGTCACACTAGCATTCATCAGGGAAGGGGGAAGGAGAAGAGAGAAGCTGCCATACCCTTTCTGAGGGCTAGACACCTCCGTCAGCATTGTATTAGGAATGATTGCTTAGTGATTGAGGGCAGAGGTGCTAAAGTACAAATACCATCCTGTACCGAGCAAGTCATGAGCAGAAGGGTTACAGAAAGGCACATCTAAACTCCAATTTTATGTGGCTTCTCTTCTCTATCTCCTGAGGCCAAATTCTGCCCTTGGATGCACACAAACACCTCCTATCTAAATGACTCACTGTCGGAGACTTGCTCCAAGTCTATTAGATTATCATCATGTCATCTTTGTTTTTGGCAATGCTCGAGCAGCACCTCCAGAATCAGCTTTATTTGAGCTCTGTTTTCATACCTAAAAGCTTGGATCTGTAAAACAAACACCCAAACATTTATAGACATCTTTATATCACTCCAAATTGTTGTGATTAGTGTACACACTTTGAATATTATTACTTAAGCAACCTCCAGCTGACGTTAAAAAAGTAACACTTTGGAACAAGGCACTCTCCAAATGTTCTATTAAGGATGCTGTTTATTTATATCAGCGTATAGAAAAGTACAGCTGCACAAAACATAAATCAATGTCAAAAGTAAAAGGCATTAAAATTCATAAGGTTCATTTTCCGACATCCAGAGCAAACTGTAGCTGAGAGTTTGTCACAGAGGTAACATCGGCAATAAAATTATATAACTGCTGATGTCACAGTCTTAGAGGTTCACTCAAAGGCATCTAAATTTTTATGGCTTCATTTTGCTTATTTTTTTTAAATGAACATATATTACTCTTAATTTTGTACCTCATGATACCTAGAAGACTTAAATCTAAGAACATTATCAGAGAAGAAATAACCTGCAGTCCACAGAGTTTTAGCCAATGTGAACAAAGTCTACATATGCATCATTTTTTGCTCTTAGTCAGGAAAACAACATAGAAATGAAGGTCGGCTTAATGCCTATTAAGGGAAACAGCACATTTTGAAGTAGAATGTGGAAGGCTTATTACTAAGTAAGAAAGAAATAAAAAACCAATCGTGCAAATTCTAATATTTATTCATAGGGCTTGTTATTGTGTTGTTGTCATTGCTGCTTTTCTTTCATTTTTGCAGAGCCCTGGATCTATAGTCCTTTGACCACTGTGGTTGTGGAAATTGGGGAATTCTTGGAAATTCAGCAATCTGGGGAACATGGGTGTTATTATCTAATGGCTCCATTTTCCTCCATTTAGATTCTAAGCTTAGAGATTTTCCTCTGTGGACAATTTTTACCAGCACATCATTTGCTAACCTGTGGTCTAAGCAGCTTGTGGCTTTAAGTAGACATTAAGGTGAGGTAAAATCCAGAAACAGGTGTGGAGTAGCTAAAGAGACAGATAAGTCAATGGCTAAAGGAAGCTATACCCAAATCAAAGATTGCCACCATTGCCTATAAATTTTTAAATACCAAGCTGTGCTTTTCCCCTGTGCTAATCCAACAATATTAAGCACCTACTATGTGCCAGGCACTGTGTTAAACTCTAGAGTAACAAGAGGCAACAAAATCCCTACTCCCAAGGAACTTACAAACAACTATATAAGCTATATACAGGATAAACAAACAGAAGGTTGGGAAGGATTCCAGGAAAAAAAATGGGATTTTACTTGGACTAGGTACCAGTCTGAGAAAGGGGTGAACTGGGAAGGGATAATGTAAAATCCCTGCCTAAAAGAAGTACACTTCCATTGAGTAACAGGATAAAGCAACACAGAAAACTATAATCCATAATGTAGGATAAGAGTATTTGACAGTTGTAAGACAAAGGATTATGTGAGCTTATAGAATAGCCCTTTAAAAATTGAGGATGGAGGGGGAAAAGTATTGATCCTGAGAAACTTACTGAGGAAGATATTTTATTTTGACTTTAAGAGATGAGGAAGAACTAAATAGGGTAAGTTGGAAAGCTGGGCCATTCCAAGAAGGAGAAAAGGAATGGAAGTACATTTGGGGCCCAAGAAATGTCCAATTTTGTTTCAACTTAGCGACCAATAAGATGAGATAGAATTGGAAAGGAAGAGTAACACCAGTTTGTAAGGGCTTTAAATGAAAGGGTAAATAATCTAAATTTCACTTAAGAGATGATAGGGAATAAAAGAGAAGATTTCAAGTAAAGAAATTAAATGATCAAATATTTGTTTAATAAAACTTATCATGATTAGGTAGATTGATTTAAGGGGGAAAAGAGTAAGGTAAAGGCAATATGATAGAGTAAAAAAGGGTTGCACTTAGGGGCCTTAGACTACACATTCTTCTCTTTAGTGTGTGAACTTATTCAAGTCATTTAATTCAATTTACCCAAAAATTCCTATAAAATAAGGAGATTTAACTAGATGACTCATGTGATCCATTCCAGTAATACATGCATGATCCTATGATTCTATAAAACCCTAAAGGAGGTTAATTCAATAAACTAGGCAAGTGGTAATGAGGACAAAATCTAGAAAGATGGCCTTAAAGATGGATGTGAGAGATGTTGTGGAGATAGAATTTACTAAAGAGATAAATAAAAGAAACAAAATTGTACAAAATAATCAACTTTTGGGTGAATGACAGAGGTATATAAAGAAATAGTGTAACCAGAAGAAACAGAAAAGATAAGGATTGATGAATTTGAGGTACTGGTGGGAAATTTGGATAAAGGTAGAATGTGAATAACTGGAACCATGGATTTAGAGGCCAAAAGATACATCAGCCCTTGAGCCATAGGTTTTGGAGTTAGGTGTATGAAGGCAGTATTTTAATCTATGGGAATCAATTAAATTACCCAGGGAAAGTTTTGAAAGAGAAAAGAAAAGGGACAGCAATAAAACATTACAAAACACTGCCTGTAAGCAGCTGCACTGAAGAGGAATCATGAAGAGTGACTAAGAAGTAATGGTTAGAGAATTAAAAGAAGAGGATTAGGTCATTTTTTTGTGTCCTATAAACCAAAGAGTAACCAAGAAAAAACATGGTAAACAATATTAAAAAAAACTTCAGATAGGTCTAAAAGGGGAGGACTGGATGAAGGTTGTTGTTTTAATGATTAGGATATGATTGATCATTATGGAGAAAGTCATTTCAATAAAATAGTAGCGGTAGTCAGCTGATTACCAAGAAGTGAGAAGAAAATGAAGAGTTAGTAAGTGGAGGAATTCAATATAGACAATTTTATTTTCATCTTCAACCATAAAAGGAAATAAAGGAGATGAAATGGCATTGTAGTGGGTTTATGTATCAAGGAAACATGGCCTATTTCATGGGATAGGGAAGAATATATATTTATGTTTATAGACATCTTGGAAGAAGCCAGTGTTGAGGAAGAAACTGGAAATGAATGAAAGACCAAGGGAGACTGGATTCTAAAGCTAGGTCTCAGAAGAATGAGAAGGGACAGACATTAAGCATCCATTACAAGGTATAAAATTAGCATTATTGAGTAGTAGGTATTTTCTTCTACTTTGGATAGAGGTAGAGGTAAAGAAAGGGTAATGGTGCTAAGATGTTTGAGGAATGAAGAGATGAAGATTGCTTCAGTCATCTCAGTGAATTAGAAGGTTAGGTCATCTTCAATACATCTATTCAGTGGTGAGAAAAGTGAAGAAAAAGTTTGGAAAAGAAACTGCAGGAAATGGGATAATTAACAATGCAAGCAAAATGGAAAGACCATTTAACTGGAGGAGTAAGGCTAAGCTAAATTATGTACCATGAATTTGTAGTGGGTGAGATATAGAAATATAGATTTCAAACTAAAAAGGATCATGGAGATGATCTAGTCCAAATTCCTCATTTTATTTCCTCCATTTTCAAAATTCTGACCTTAACAAAGATCAGCTAAAATGACTACTTCTATATACATGGCAGAACAGAAAGAAGGTTGTACGTGAAACTAGTTACCTTTCTTTGCACAGCTTACTTATTTTTAATATATAATAAATTTAACTTAAAAATTTCAAAGCTGTCCTACTTGTTTATAAATCCTTTTGAAATTCTTTCTATTCTCTTCTTTTGATGAAAAAAAAAACATTTCAGTTGTCATTTTTTTTCTTTTCCTTTCTTGTGTTTTGGCAACCATATTCTTAGCTCTCCTCTCTTTCCCTACACCCCCAGTCAAATTGAGAAACAAAAGAAAACCAAAACATTTTAAACACACAGTTAGAATCAAGTAAACCAAATATTCACAAAATCTAGTTTTAAAATGTTTGCCTTACTTTGCAACCTGTGTCCATCACAACTCCGATGTAAAATAGAGTAGTGTGTTTCATCCTTACACCTCAGGAATCATGACTAGTCATTGCATTGGTCAGATTTCTTGAGTCTTTCAAAAGTCATTTGTCTTTATAATGTTGTTACTGTATACATGATTCTGGTTTTGCTCACTTTATTTTATACAATTCGTGTATCTTTCCAGGTTTCTCAGAACCCATCTTTTTTCACAATTTCTTATATAATAACACTATTCCGTTAGATTTATATGCCACATTTTATTCAAACATTCTCCAATTGATAGATCTTCCTCAAATTTCAGTTATTTGCTATAACAAAGGGAACTACTATAAATGCTTTTGTACATATGCTTCCTTTTCCTCATTAAAAATAAATCTTCTTGCAGTATAAGGCTAGGAGTTGTATCACTGGGTCAAAGTGTACACACTGTTTAATATCTTTTGGTTGATAGTATCACTTTGCTTTCCAAGAGTGGCTAGACCAAATAACAGCTTTACCAATAGTGTATTAGTATATTTGTTTTCCTGGTGCCTCTCCAATAATTAATATTTGGACATATTTGTTCATTTGATGGACACAAGATGGAGAAACTGTTCATTTTACATGAGGAAATTAAGACACAGACAGATTAAGTGATTTGTCCCTATTCATTCAGAGGTAGGATTTGAATCCATGTCTTCTAATTCCAAATCTAGTGTTCTTCCAAAATCAGTTCAATTTCACCATTTTCCTCAGGTCTGCCAAGTTTTACTGAAATATGAATAGACAATTCAGATAGTGGGGAAAATCAAGGAAAATGGAGTCATAGATCAAAAAGACAAAGTTTAACACAGAAAATTATGATTACTTGGAAGTTATCGAAGAATAGAATGTAATCTCCTTAAGAAATGTCTCATTCTTCATATCTTATTCTAGTACAGTGCATGGTATATAATGTATATTTAATAAATGCTCATCAATTGACTGATATCTAGTGAAACATTGAAGTGACAAATTATATAGTTAAAGCTGGGTATTGGGAGTCAATCAAAGCCAGAATGGAAGAATATGTGTACTTTAAAGAACCCAAAACTACAAAAAGGCAAAAAATAGGTTTAGTTTAAGTCAAAACAAAAGAGGATAAGAAACTGTGGTGAGAAATTTAAAATTCTGGATCATGGAGGTGGCACAATTCCAAGATGGCTAAAGGATAAAAATGTGACTCTGTAGATGTGTTGCTGATGTGGAGTAGAGGAGAGAATCCTTGAAATTGATGTAGTTATAGGATTGAGAGGCCAGGGTGGGAGCTAAGTCATCAACATGAATATCCACATGTACACATACAGACACACATACACACATGATAGAATGGAAAGTATGCTAGAGAGGAAAATTGTTAGTCAGGTACTAAATTCATTGAAAATGTTGACAGAATGACCTGGAGGTCAGTAGATGGCAGCAACACAGATGGAGAAAAAGTAGCACGAATAGATTGAAAGGACCTCAACAGAAAAAGGTCATTGAGTGAGGATAGTAGAGAAATACTTGAAAGCAACAGTGGGGAACAAGAATTTTACCCATCCCACTTGCAGAGAAAGAGCAGTACAGGGAAGTCAACCAATTGTTTTCCACAATGAACAATTTGGATTAATACTGCCTTTTTCTGAAACCAAGGGCCCATTGGCTATGTTCAATTCACCTGGGACTTAAAAGACATTAATCCAAGAATCTGTGTGGTACTTGACAATCATCACAGCCTCATCTATAGAATAACAACAGACCAAAATGAAATGACTATACTCTTCCTCTCTTGAATGGTAAAATGTCACAGCAGGGATGAAGAAGTCAGGATTTTTTTGCTTTGTTTTTGTTCTACTTGCTGACAAAAATGTGATGCAACAAATGAGCCTAATAGAAATTTACATTTGTCCATAGGACTAATCATACTAATCAGTTGACTAAACAGTAGATCACCAGCTTGGGGTCCCCAGAGGAGGAAATCAAGAAGTGTCCCTGATTACTATCAGTATATTAAATAATTTCATGAATTAGAGGGATTGATCAAGGAAGCCACTAATTAACTTGATAAGGTTGCAAACTAGGAATCTTTATCTTAGGGAACACTTGTGAAAGAAATAGAGAAAGCACAGGAAACACTTCTGATTGGTTCCTAAGTACTAGGGTTGCCTCTGATATGATTGACAAGGGAGTATAAAGAGAACAAACTTAATTTGGTCTACAAAAGTTATATATGAATCAGCTTGCACTCCCCTTCCTCATCACCTTTTTTTCTTTCTTCTTTCTTTTCTTCCAGATTTGATAGTTAAAATGGGAGCCTGAAAAATGTATTTCTCCCTTCTTACTCTTTAAGAGAAAATATAATGACATCCTACAGAAGAACAAAGTGAACTAGTCTTCTCTTTCTGGTTTCCTAGTAGGTCATAGAATGGGATCATCATAGAATATTCCCAGGCTCTGTGGTTGCCATTTGAATAATCTCAAATTTGAGAATATTTTAATTTAAAAGTTCCCGAGTTTACAAACTCAGGCTTTTTGATTTCTAGAAGGAGATTTCTTCCGAAACTGTGATTCTTGGAGAAGGAAGGAAAAGGAAATAGAGGATCAATCTGTTACTGAAGCATCAAAACCATGTCATTGGTTCTTGGTGGGGAAGAGGAGGAGGAGATAGGGTAGTAGAAAGAGATCTGGATGTTACCAACTTGGCTGTTGCCCTGAGGTGCTCAGTTCATGTAGTTTCAGTTTAAATTATTATTTCATTAGCCCCCCTAAAGAACCAAAAGCTATTATTTCTGTAAGTAGGCATAGAGGTATCCAGAGGCAGAGATTTACCTTCTGGAGGAAGTCTAAACCATGAAACAGTATTGCAAATCTTGGGGAGAAAGAGTAGGACTATGTGGAGGGAGGGACTCATTGGAACAACAAATGGTTATACTATTAGAAACTTTAAGTTCTGATCTCTTTTGGGGGAACCTGACTATGAATGTTTTATGTGACTGAGCCTGTATATAGTTTCCTATGAATTCTTAACATCTTAGGCATTTTCCAAATAGTGAAATAAAGTCTATCCCCATATTTACCTATATTGTTCGTTGATTGGGTGCATATGAGGAAATGGGGAACTTGCTACTCCATTTGGAGAAAAAAATACACAAAACCTAATCGAGCTCTATCCAGAATATTTTCAAGGGGTATATCTCCAGGGCAGGGGCAATAAACCAAGGAAAAAACTGACTCATTCAGATATAGTGCCCAATATCAGGTTGTATCCATGTAAAACTAGAGTCCTTGGGGTGAAGAGGAGAGAGGATTATTGCATCAAGGTGACAATAATGGTCCCCATTGTCTTTTCCCACAGTGCTCCCCAGAGTCATGGACAAGAACATATTAACCCAGGACCAAGAATTTATAATATATTTAAATAGAGTGTGCCCTTTTCTGGAAGGTGCTTAAAAATATTTCCATGCAGAAGAAATATGTATTAGACCTACATCTGCTACTCATTGGTCTGCAATATACATACAGCGTGTCCCAAAGGTCTAAGAGCAGTTTCAGGCTTCAGGAACTAAAAACTGGCACTGTCTTTGTAAGTGTGTGTGTTTGTGTGTGTGTGTGTGTGTGTAAGGCTGGAATGTATGTACAGGAGCTGAGAATTACATTAGGAAAATAATTCTCATCATGCAACTCATCCTATAGAAATTTAAAAAATCTGGGAAGAAACTAGAGCAGTTTGGTTAGGTAAAATTAGCAGAAGAGAGAGGTTTGTCCACTTGCTTCATGACTTTTTCTGGATTTGCTTTGCATTCATTAACACGTTCTTTTTCACCTTTTCTCAGACTATCATGTAACTCCAGACAAAATGGCCCCTTGGCACTAAATGCAGATTTCTTGCTTACCTGGGTACATCCTGAAACTGTAGGACACACTGGAGCAGTACACGAAGGGAATATAAGGACACGAGGCTCAACTTGAATGCCCAGTCATTGATGGAAGAATCACAGAGGCAGTGAAGTTTATCCCTAGCTGTTCTGAGACTAGCCTGAACTGGAACAGAATGTTATGCATACAAATGTGTTAAAAAATGGCTGAATCCATGTAAGAGTAAATACGAATTTGCCCCAGCCTGCTTGATATCTAGTCACGTGATCTTCAGGTCTCCCCATGCAAGATAGAGTAGAAAATGGAAGCAATTTTCCTGGTAATGGAGTCAAAAGCTAATTCGAGAGAGAGAGAGAGAGAGAGAGAGAGAGAGAGAGAGAGAGAGAGAGAATCTGACTGAATTTTTATACTTTGGGGAAAAAAAGACTCAAAGAAGATATATGAACTCAATGTTGAATAGTTCCCCTTTAATTAATTGATCCCCCACTCATTTTCTCTTCCCTCATACTAAATTGAGGATTATCAGAAAGATTATTCTAGCCCCAATTAGATAGCTGGTTACCTGAATATAATGCTATTGCCAAATTAATAAAAGTTACTCAAAAAGAGCCTTGAATTAAAAAAAAAAAAGATTTACTGACTCTCCTGTGTTTTATAAACGTTAGTGCTATAAGTGCATGCTTTCACTACAGATTACTTTTAGTAGCATATCTTTTAATGTTTATTCATAGTGTTTCAGAGAAATGTGTCAGTAATCACCAACAAAAATTAAAATTAGCCCCAGTGCACATAATCCACATACACATGATTGGGGGTGACTGCATGTCAACTAGCCTTGGTATTCATTTGGTATCATCTTCACTCTCAACCAGCTCATCATGCTTCTCAGGAGGAAAAGCTGAAGCTGGTTTATACTTCTTCATGCTGTTAAACACTGATGTATTCATTTTCTGAACATAAAATAACACAATGATTTATTGCAGCCCTCCCTCACCATCTCACTCCCTTTCCTCCATGTTACTCTGCTACTGAGGGGTTACAAACCCATTTTCCTCTCATTATTTGAAATGATAATGAGAATAAAAGAAAACATTGTGAGCTATTTCTTTTTAGAGATGAATTTTGGAATGTTGGTTCTTATTGTTTCTAAATAATGTCAGTAAATACTTGTATGAGGACTCTTAGCTTGCTTCAAAACTGAACCAAATAGTATTACTGCTATTAAGTAACCCCACGAAAAATTCAAGCCTCAAGGCGTCTATGCTTCTTATAAAGTGGGAGTAGAAGTAATCCAGATGCCTATTCCCCAAACAAGACCTTGCTGGAGATTTTGTTGTTGCTCAGTTATTCAGAGTTTTTTTTCCCCCAGGATAGTACCAGAAGATAGCTACTAGCACTAAAGAATTGAGCTTTCTCTGCAGCCTACAAGTGAACTAACAGCGTTTGTTATCTGTGTGTAACCGGAAACCCCCTTGGGATTCTAATCAACTAAGCTGGAAGGCACTTGGGGCTCAGGTTGGAATGAGTTAAGGGACTAGGGGCGAAAGGAGGAAGCCAGAATGCTATCAAATCATCCTCATAAGGAAAATGACAAAAATATTTTCGAATATGTCTAAAATCTGCACAATAGTCTGTGTTTATATTTTATATCCATAGTGTTTATCTGTAATCCTGTAAACACTAAAAGGCAAATTCATTTAGTTCAGACCACAGATTGATATGCGGAAAGCCTCTAGAACAGAAGAATTGAGAGCCCAGCCTTTGCACACTTGGGACTTGGAAGGGATGGAGAGGAGGGTAGAATAAGGACCAGACTAGAGAGGTGTCATGGGAACATTTTCCTGGGCAAAGGACCATAAAGGATTAGGAGGATAATTATCCCTCTCCCCAAAATCTGTGTCTTGGGATAAAGTCAAATTTATTCTAAGATTTTTAAGGATCTGTCAGCCTCAACATTAAGAAATTTCAAGAACGGATGAGGAATGTCAGCCATAATATTCATATGACACCAATTCCCAGTGTCATTTAGATAGTGTTTCAGATCTAGCAATAGCTTCTTCAGGACGAAGAAGCAGCATGATGTAGAAGACAGATCTTTCAATAAACCAGGATAATATACAACATGGCTAAGAAGATATAAATGAAACAACAACATAACAAAACTGAATGCAGGTGCAGGTGCAGGAAAGAGGAGTATCCATGCAAGGGGCAACGTAACTCATGTGGAGTTGAAGCAGGGGGAAAATGAGGTGGAAATGAAGTGAGATGCTCGGCATGCACTCCTTTTGATAGGATTGTTCAAAGCAGGGATTCATCAACCAAATAACAGGCCTCAGTATGGAGTCGTTCTCAATGGCAATGCAGACTGTGTAGAGGAAAAAATGATCCTGTGAATTAATTGACCACAGAAGAATGCCAAAGTGGGGAGGGGGAAACCCTCAAAATTGAGATTTCTGGTTCTTGTCCAAAGCATGATCACATACTCTGCTGCTTAAAAATATCAAATTGCTTCTAAAAACTAATTTATTCTATAATATCATGTAATGGAAGTAAGCTATGACCATTTATGAATCCAGCTCTAACCTTATAAGTCCTAAGAAGAGAGAAGGTATTTTCATTCAATTCAATTTAATGCATCTATTAATTTCATCCTTTATGCTGGGGAAATAAAACCAAAAATAAAATTGTTTCTGTCCTCAAGGAGCTGACATTCTGGTAGTAGAAAACATGTAGCACTGAGAAGTAAATACAAAATAGTTCTTTCAACCCTAAAAATCCTCTTAGTTTTTCTGGGCAAATTTTACTTCATATATGACTCAATTTTCCTATAAACAGCAGCACTATTATCTGAGCAATTACTCCTTTAATACATTTCTGCAATTATTAACTGACTTTTGAGGAAATCTTTTGCTTGGGGGTATCTTCATAGGAAGCTACTTTGGAAACCTTTTCTTAATAAACATCTAGATTCAAGATGCATAATTGTATCTTGTTATTACTCAATTCTTCAGTCTTATGTAGTTCTTAGTGATATTAGCTGCAGAATTCTGATTTCTCTGTCTCTCTGTCTCTGACTCTATTTCTTTCTCTCTTTCTGATCTCTTTTCTTTTCCTCTCTGCCTCTTTCTCTCTGTTTCTCTTTCTTACTCTCTTTTTCTTAGTGCTTTGAGAAAAAAAATCCTGAAATTTTACTTCCTTTCCCCTACATATCTGACTATAAAACAGGTATCATTAGTTGACTTGTAGAAGGCAGTGCAGCCCTAGTAAATAAGACATTGGACCTGAAGTCAAGAAGAACTGAGAATAAATTCCATCTCAGAAACTTCGGAGATGTATGTCCCTGAACAGCCATTTAACTGCTCCATTCCTCAGTTTTCTTGTCTAGAAAATGGTGATGATAATAGTATCTACTTCAAACATAGAGGCTGTCATAAAGATCCAGTAAGGTAATGTATGTAAAGCAGTATACAAAGATAAACTATAAAGGAAATGTTGCAGAGTAGCTAGAGAGTCCTCCACAGAACAAAAAAGAGCTAGTCTCAAATCCCACCTTGGGCACTTTATGACAATCCACCCTAAGTAAGTCATATTCTCTCAATTCTCTATGCAACCAGTATTTAGTCATTCTCATCCAAATCCTCTTGATCCCATTTAGAGTTTCTTTGACAAAAGTACTGGGGTGGTTTGCCGTTTCCTTCACCACCTCATTTTATAGATGAAGAAATGGAGGCAAACAGAATTCAGTGACTTACTCAAGGTCACAGAACCACTTAGTGTCTGACACTGGATTTGAACTCAGCTCCTCCAGACTTCAGACCCAACACTATCCACTGTGCCACCTAGCTTCCTTAGGCAACACTCAAAGACTAAGTACAGA
This sequence comes from Gracilinanus agilis, assembly GCF_016433145.1. Classification (NCBI taxonomy): domain Eukaryota; kingdom Metazoa; phylum Chordata; class Mammalia; order Didelphimorphia; family Didelphidae; genus Gracilinanus; species Gracilinanus agilis. The sequence continues at coordinate 511,863,512 of NC_058131.1, forward strand.
GCCTGCATGATTTATATTGGTAGGAGGAGTCCCCTCAATTAGGAGTTTCCTGTGAATGAAATCACCACCCCAATCTCTGTCCTATTATTGTTAGTCCAGAGGTATCCCCCAGATATTAGTCCACTCTTATTTCAATCCCTTCTTAGATTGCCTTTAGAAAACTGATCACGCAGCCTGTGTTCTTCAAATATAGTTCTGCAAATACAGTTAGAGGCTGCAAAGGTATTGAATATATGATTTGTACTCTTACCTATTTCTCTATTTCATCTCTTTCTAATATATTCTCTTGATAAATGTTTATCCCTTCTTACTAGTCAGGCTTTCGCCTGATTTGGTGTAGAGTCCCACTGGCTCATGTTGGAATTGAAATGTATGATGTCTTATTGTTTGCCTTATATACCCAGAAGCCCAAGCACCGAGTTTACTTTTATAAATGGAATACAGAAGACAAACATGAAACTTGTTGGGAGATGGTTATATGGGGACATTGCTGAAATAGAAGTGGGCAGCATCAAGCCTCTGTGACCTGATGCCTCAGATTAAATGTGGATAATCCAGGCATGATCATGAGGTCCTTCTCCTCACTGTCCATGGTTCTTCTATGGAATCCATGTGTGATATCTTTAATACAGCAACAGAGCCCATATAGACTTAGGTGATCCAAGTCCATGTGCCAAATAACAACAACAAAGAAGGATTATTGCTATCTACTCCATTCAGCATGAATGAGATTTGGCTTTGAGGCTCTCTGGCAAGTGACCAAAGTGATCCAAAAAGCCAGGGTCTATGAGAGTTAATTCCAGAAGAAATCACTATTAGGGAAGTTGACTCAACAGAGTCTGAGCCAGTGAAAACATATTAAGTGCATGTTCACAAGCCATATTTTCTTTTAATATTTCTTTGGTCAAAACAAAACAAAAATGAAACAAAATGTCTGCATGCCTAGAAATAGTTATGCCCCATCCTCCGTTGCTCTCCTGGCAAATACGAGTGGAATTCAGGCATTTCTTGGAATTATACCCATTCTAGGGGAATAGTGAATCAAAAGCCAAAACAGGGTGATTTTATTATACTCCTCTTTCACTGTGTAGAGATACAGCTATTAAGGGAGAAGGACCATCTCATCTTCTGCATTGGTAAGGATACCTATTCTAATTTATTATGCAAATTAATTTGCTGCAACCCACTGCTGAAGTTAATTTTTTTGTTTTTGGAATTAATTGAGCTGAGAGCTGGACTCATGACAGCTCATCCCCATCATGGCCAAGCACAGAAGCTCAGGACAGATGACTATTTCAACTTTACTAGCTTGATATCTTGTATAATCAATGCATGTCAGCTATGAAGCCTTGGCTGCTTGTGCTTATACCCATTTGCAACACTGGCTGAGTGCCTGCTCACAAAATAGGATGCATATTCCACTAGGGCACAAGTGTCAACCAAATATCATCTCAAATAAGAAACTTGCATCATTTTGCAAATGCCACAATACTGATTTTAAAAAAGACCTTGCATCTTTTAATCTCATGTTGCTGACGAATGACTATTTACTTCTATCTGATTAGACCTTCAGCCTCTTGAGAACTTTTACATAATGATTTTCTGTGATCTCTTCCATCCTCTTAATTTGACATTCCTGCCATACCTTTCAAATTAGAAAGTGTATGAGTATTAGTAGCCAAAGGAAATGTCCATACTCTAGTTTACTGTTAAGATCAAATAATTAAATATCTGGAACTCTCCAGAAACAAAGCAGAATAGTCCATCTTATACTTGCAACTTCAGTCCTTTAAGATAATCTCCTTAGAGGATAGTAAATAAAAGAATAGTGTTTTTGGAGTTAAATGTCAATGAAAATCAATGAAAATTGACATTGATAAAATTTCTTGGATAGGAAAGATAAAGTATTACCATAGCAGGGGTTCTTAAACTCAAGCTTATTTATTTTTGTTAACATTTTGATAACTAAATTTCAATCTAATTGGTTTCCCTGATGATCATAGGCATTTCTTTTTATAGATTTAAAAGAATTATTTCAAGAAGAGGTCCAGAGGCTTTACCAGAATTCCGAAAGGGTTCAAAGCCAAAACCAAAAGCAAACAAAAAAGAATCTCTGTCCTATAGAAAGAAAACCCTAATATTTACAGATTCACAGACATATGTTACAGCTTTTTGAATAATTTGTAGTCCTGTTTCTTTCCCCCATTTTGTCTTCCAGTTTTTACTTTAATTAATACTTACAAGTCAATTTTATCCCAGAAGAACATATTTTCTTCTTTTTGCCTCAGTTTGTTTCAGTTATTTGTTACAGAGTAGGAAATATTAAAGATGAAAGCCAATGTGAAATGTCATGTGGCAGTATGATGTCACATAATAATGTCTTCTTGTTCTGCATTCAAATCTCAGCTCTGATATTTATTTATTTATTTAATGCCCATGGGCAAATCACACAACATAATTTAACTAGTATTACTTCACCTTTCTAAAGAAGATATGACTGAAGGATAGAAGGAACACTATATTCTCAGCCCATAAGAGCACCCTCTTGCCCAATGTATGAGATCCTACATCACTTCCAGTGGCCCACATATATTCTGATTCAGAGCTGAAGGACTTGGGGCTTTCAAATGATGCAACAAACTTTTCAGTGATGACTAATGGAGAATTACCGACTAAACCTGGAAGAGGTGCCTCTTAGTATGTTTGAAAAGCAGTAACTCTGCCCTCTGAGGCTCTCTTCTGTCTTCTCTCTATATCATGGCATTCCTTTCTCTCTCTCTCTATGTCTCTGTCTCTCTATCACTTTCTCCCTGTCTCTATTTCTGTCGTGTTCTATCTTTCTATCTCTCTCTGTGTCTCTCTTTGTCTTTCTCTCTGTCTCTCTGTCTCTGGCTCTCTGGCTCTCTGGCTCTGGCTCTCTACATATGAAATAGGGGATGGTGTTCTCTCCCCAACCTCAGCAAAAAAAACAATGGTTTGAGTTCAGACTCAAGCAGAAGCTCCATGAAACTTGAGGGTAGCCTCTGGCTACCTTTTCTTTTCTGCCTTGTATTTCTTTTCCTGACTGTAGGTGCCTAAATGGGAATTGTGAGAGATTTTTTTCAGAGATGCCTGAGCTCCTAATTGGTACCAGATTCATTTAGGGTGGACCTTCTTAGAAAAGACATTTCCTGACAGAAAGAAGAGCCCAATTCCTGAACTGTTTTGCCAGAAGACATTTCAGTGGAGATGCCTATTCTAAGTAAAGGTGAAAATGAAATGTCCATTCAACAGTCTCATAAAATCTCTCATGTTTAGATGTTTTCGATACATATGCTAGTAGTGCACATTTATATCTTTGACAATGTGTGCATATTTTGGCATTTTATATCTTTTTTTAAAAAGAGGAAACAAATAGCTATCTTATGCTTGATTACATTCCTTGAACATCTTTCTATTCCACACTAAGGGAGGAACCTAGACTAAGATTTAGTGATTTTTTTTTCTGGTGGGATTGGATGGGGTCATAAAAAGTCAGAGAAAATATGAAAAAGGTGCTTCTGTTTTGATAACTCTCTTTTAGGGGTCAGGTTCTTTCCTGGATGAGTTTCATCAAGACTGGAATCCAGAGCTAAGAGGAACATTAGCATGAAAAGTTGAGCACCTTGTTCCCCTTAGGCAAGCAGGATAATAAAAGCAACTTTTATTTACACAGTAACACTCGGATTTACACAGAAGTTTCTCACAATCCAGTGAGATAGGAAATGAAAGTGTCATCGTACTACTAGCAATAACAATAATACCAAACTCCCTAACTTAAAGGTTTATGTAGGAGAAAGTACTTTGTTAATAATAATAATAATAATAATAATAATAATAAAACTAAGGCAGCAGGTAGTATGTAGAAGAATGGATTTATTGGGGGCTACCTGGTGTAGAAGAATGGATTTATTGGGGTTACCTGATACATTATTCATGGGAGTTTTTCTGGAAATTTCAGGAACTCTAATTTAGATGCCTGTGTCTCAGTGTTGAAAGGTCTTGCACTCCAAAATGATCAAGCAAACCCCTTATTGCACCTTAAACAAGAATCATTGTTGACTCAGTTGATTTTTTTTAAACCCTTGTACTTTCAGGTTAATTGTCTCATAGGTGGAAGAGTGGTAAGGGTGGGCAATGGGGGTCAAGTGACCTGCCCAGGGTCACACAGCTGGGAAGTGGCTGAGGCCGGGTTTGAACCTAGGACCTCCTGTCTCTAGGCCTGACTCTCACTCCACTGAGCTACCCAGCTGCCCCCCCTCAGTTGATTTTTAAAAGGTTTTAAAATTTTTTTTAAAGTACTCTCTTCTTTTCTTCTGCAGATCATGTCAAGACTAGTTGTAGCTCTGCCACGAAGTGTGTGGGCAGAGGAAACCCCAAATGACTGCCCCCGCATAACAGTTATTCTGGCTGCTTTTTTCCATTTTGCTTTCTTAATGAAAAACATGGTTAAATACGTCCATATTTGGAGGCAATTTTACAGTTATAAGAGTCTTAATAGAGTCTTTAAAAAGACTTAAAAAGTCTTAAAGGGTCTCTTGGACAAAACTGATTGGTGCAAGGGGAATCAATGCCAGGGAAAAAGCTAATTTCTCTGGCCAAAGTTGCATAAAGAAATATACTTAGATGGAATAATTTGAACAATACAAAGCCAGCATAAAATGTAAAATTCCTATTTGGTAGTACTGTAAACTGCATTGAGTTGATGTTTTAAACATCAAGGTCCAGAAAGGGTAGCAGAAGTTACCTAACTATACTACCTATAGAGGAAATCAATAGTTGCCCTTTGCCTGTTATGCATTACACATTGAGTATCTTTCTACTCTCTACTTTGTGGAAACCCTAGACATGACCTAAATGTAAAATTTTAAGTAATATTTCCTTGTGATTATGATATTGATATATAAAGAACCAAAGAGATTGAGAAAAGGAGCCTAAAACCTCTCATTTGAGACTAGGTTCCTCCAAGATGGAATCTAGTCACCGTATGCCTGGGTCCAGATCCAAAAGGCCCTTTAGTGGAAAAGAAAAAAGCAGAAGGCCCCAGCTCTTTGGGCAGAATAATGGTTAAAAATGTGAGAATGGTTATAGTTGATATTTCTGTAGTGCTTTATAGTTTGCAATAGATATATTATAGGCATTATCTTAACTGATCATTGCAATAGTCCTCTGAGCTGGGTCCAAGGAAAATTATCCCCATTTTACTGATAAAAATAGCAGATTAACATATTTTTCCCATGGTCATATAGCTAACAAGTGCTAGAAGACAAGATTTTAATCCAAAATGTTCCCAATTCCATTTTGAAGACTTCCCACTGAGTCATGTTCTCTCAATTAGTAAGTCAACAAGTACAGTAGGGCCCCTATAACCACAGGAGATATGTCTCAAGACCTATAATGGATGGCTGAAATAGCAGATATAAGTGAACACCTGCTGACCCTGTAAATGTATGACTTTCTTGTGCCCATTGATGTTGTTCAGGTGATCAGTCATGTCCTACTTTACATGACCTTATGGACCACAATATGTCAGATTCTTCTATTCTTTAGTCACATGGAAAAATATTCCAAATCACTATTAGAGAAATGCTAATTAAAACAACTCTGAAGTACCACCTCAAACCTTCAAAACTGGCCAATATGGCAAAAAAGTGATAAATTTTGGAGGGAATGTGAGAAAATTGAGACACTTACATTCTATTGGTGGAGCTGTAAATTGATCCCACCATTCTGGAGAACAATTTGGAATCATGCCCCAAAAGCCATCAAACTGTTCATACCCTTTGATTCAGCATCACCAGTAGGTCTATAGCCCAAAGAGATTAAAAATAGGGTGAAAGGACCTACTCGTATAATAGTATTTATAGCAGCTCTTTTTGTAGTGACAAAGAAACGAAACTGAAGGCATGTCCAACAACTGGGGAATGAATGAACAAGTTGTGAGATATGGATGTAATGGAATATTATTGCACTATAAAAATGATGATCACTAAAAAACTGCAAAGATATCTAGGAAGTGATGCAAAACGAAGTAAACAGAATCAGGAAAATGTTGTATACAGGAAAATGTTGTACACTTTAGGAGCAATAATGTACAATGAGCAACTATGAATGACTTATAACTATTATCTGCAATGCAAGCATCCAGAACAACTCTAAGGAACTCTTGATGAAAAAGGCTATCCACTGCCATAGAAGGAAATGACAGATTGAAGCAAACTAATTCTTCACTTTATTTCTTACATGAATTTTTCTCTAGGATAGGCAATATATATATATATATATCTTCTGTCACAATTTCACAAACATAGATATATGTATAGCATCATAACACATGTATTGCCTATACTATATGACCTATACCTGTCATCTTGAGGAGGGTAAAGGGTTGGAAGGGAGAGAGAGAGAACATAGATCATAAAATGTCAGAAAATTATTACTAAAATTGTATTGATATAATCTGGAAAAAATAAAAATTTAATTAAAAAATACCCATTAAGACATTACCAATTAAATACAGTAAAATAATAAAGTACTACTACCAATAAAAATACAGTAGTAATAAAGTACTAATAACTAATAATAATAAAACTAAAAAATAATTATAGAATACTATAAATAGTCCCTTCCTTTATCCAAAGTAGGGTAAATTTCAAGAACTCCATTGGATGCTTGAAACTGAGAAGCATTTTTACTTTAACTTTTAACTTTTAACACCTAGGTTAACTTTGCTATATAGTACTGCTCTCTCTCCCTACTCTTGCTCCTTAGCTCAGCATTCTGTGACCTCCCACTCCTATTTCACAAATAAAACCTTAAAAAAACCTCTAAGTAAAAGCAGAAGAACTGATGCAGGGAAAAACCAAAAACAGGGCAGCCTGTGGGAAGACCTCCAACAGAGATTGGAGTCTTTTGCCCCACTCTGCCCACTAGGCTAACGTCCTGCCCTCCCATGAGTCAGTTTTCCATCAGCCTCCACAGGTCCCTTCCTCATCAAACAGTAGCTTCCTTTTCCCCTTCCCCCTTCCCCCAGAATGACTATGGGTAGCTAAAAACCTGGAAAACAAAACTGTGAATAAGATGGGAGGTGGGCTGGGGACTAATATATTTTTAAGCACCTACTATGTGCCAAACACTTTGCTAAGCACTCTGGCTCAAAGAAGGGGAGAAGTTTCCTGCCTTCAAGAACTCACAGTGTAATTCCCTCCTTTTTGTGGTTATAAGTACATTCTCTTTGTTAAATCAAACATTAAGAAGCCAAAGGATATTCCTCTTCAGTCTCAGTGGTCTGATTTCAGAATCCTTACATTAATAAAGGAAATCACAAACACACACACACAGAGAGAGAGAGAGAGAGAGAGAGAGAGAGAGAGAGAGAGAGAGAGAGAGAGAGAAAGAGAGAGAGAGAGAGAAAG
>NC_058131.1:511880926-511955192 GCF_016433145.1 Gracilinanus agilis
TATATATATATATATATATATACATATATATATATATATATATATAAAGGGAAAGTTAGCTAAAAGGAAGCAATAATCACAGAGTCAAGATAACACTTACAATACAGACATGACACACTAATCAGTTCCTTTATGGACAATATTACTAGGCTAGTATATTGGGTAAATCTTAAAGATATGGGTTACATAGATATCAGCAAAAACAAGCAAAATCTCTTGTGCTATATTTTGAGACAAGAGGGATAAATGTGGGAGATAAAATTGAGAGAATGAACCAAAAAAATATATCACTGATAGAGCAATATCAGCTTAGAGGTAAGTTTCTCCTGGTATTTCCCAGGAATGTGCCCTTGACTTTGTGCCATTAACTTTTTTTTATTAATAAGTTTTGGGCCTTTTTAACTATAATTTCACAAAAATTTTCATGATTACATTTTGTAATCCATGTTCTCTTTCTCCTTACTCCCTCTCCCCAATGAGGCAAGTAACATGATATAAGTTGTACATATATTATCTTATGATGCATATTTCCATTTTCATTATATTGTAAAAGGCACATATTACTTACACTAGAGAAAAATTCATGGAAGATATAAAGTAAAGAATGATATTTTACAATTTATATTCAGATGCTTTTTCTCCTTGGCAGTGGCTATTCCTTTTTTGAGATGAATTCCTTGGAGATGTCCTGGATCCTTGATTTATTGATAATAGTTAATCTATTCACAGTTGATCACCATACATTATTGTTATTCATGTGTATAACATGCTCCTGGTTCTGTTCACTTCTCTTTGCATCACTTCATATAAGTCATATAAGTCTTTCCGGGGTGTATAGCCAGCCATTCCTGATTGCCCTCCTTTAGACACTTTACAAATGGTCAACTCTTTCAAAGGAAGGATCAAACTTATTCCTAGTACTACACAGAGAATATCTAGTAGTCAAGGGTGTGAATAGATTTAATCTTGTGGTAAGGAAAATCTTCTTGATGTTTAAAGCTGTCCTAAAGTGCAATTATAGGATGAACTCTCTTTGGAGGTAGTATATTTTCACTTACTTGAGGTCTTCAAAGAAATGTTGAATCACCATTAAAGGCAACTATTTTAGAGGCAATTTTCAGGCAAGGGAATATTGAACAAGATACTCTTTCTGGTTCCTTCTGATGGAAAAGTCTATGCAATGTTACAATCACCCAAACTGCTAAAGTGAAAAATGTTTCTAGATACTAAATTGGGGGAACAGTTGAAGGAAATTGACATATATTAGAGTCTTAGGAAAATACTAAGAAAGTATCAAGCAGAAAAGAGCAACCTAGAAGTAGAGAGACACACATAAATACTGGCTACAGAATGAAAAGAATATTTCCTTCACAAAAAGAAACAGATGACTTAGTTGGAGACAGTAATGGACCTGGAAGGTTTCCATTATCATTATTTGTTTTCTTTAAATAGCATTGTTTTTTCCTACAATTTAGAATGATTTTCCTCCACAAATTTCCTTTTTCCTTTGTTTTATATAACTGCTTTTAAAGAATTATAATTTCTAGTATAAATTTGGCATAGAAAAAATAATCTGCTCTAATTTAGAAGATGCTTGCAATCAGCAACCACTTTTTTTTTAAAAAACACTTACTTTTCCATCTTGGAATCAATACTGTGTATTAGTTGTATGGCAGAAGAGTGATAAAGGATAGGCAATGGGGGGTTAAGTGACTTGCCCAGGGTCACACAGCTAGGAAATGCCTGAGGTTAGATTTGAACCCAGGACATCCCATCTCTTGGCCCGGTTCTCAATCCACTGAGCCATCTAGCTGCCCCAGTAACCACTTATATAGAGAGCTACAGGAGAGACAACTGGGAAGGTTGTAAGACTGGTATTGCTTTTCATTATGCTATGGCTTATAAAATAATAAATGGTGATTAGAGGAACATTGTTTTTATTCTAAATGTTATTTATTTAGAAAATACTGGGCTATGAATTATTTTCAACAGATGACTTTTGCCTGGCTACATAACATGTAAAGCAGTCTATTAAATTGCATTTGCCTTGCTTCCATGTTGAATAGAGATCAAATATTCTTACATCCTTCTAAATAATGACAAAATGTCTCAGGAACATCTGGAATCCTTGGAAAGAGGTTTAAGTAAACTATAAACTGAAAATAATTTCCCAGCCTGAATCATGAAACCCCAATGCAATTATTGGCTTGAATCACAGGATTCCTTGTTGAAACTAGAACAACTTGTTCTTAATTAACTGCCCTATTCAAGTTGTTAGTCTGCCTGTCTTGAAAGACCCTCACCATTTCATAAACTTACAGAACTATTTTTAAGAATTAAAATCTCCCTTATCTAGTTTCAAGCCCCAACTCTGCCACTACCTCCATTGTCTAGGGTAAGTGACTTAATATGAATAATCTTATGAAATAAAAAGATGGGGTGATAGTAAAATCCAAGGTGGGATTTTGTAGGCCATCTAATTCAACTTCTACCCAAATAAAAATTTATTCTATGATATATTCAACAAGGAGCCACCCAGTGTCTCATTGAAATCTTCTGCTAGAGGAACCTACTACTTCCCCAGGAAAGCTATCCCACTTTTTAACAACTCTACTTGTTTCTAAGGTTTTTCCCCCCTTTACTTCAAAGCAAAATCTTCCTCTCTTCAACTTTGCCCTCTGAAACACATTGGTCTCTGCAGCCCAGCTGAAGAATTTTAATCCTTAAAACAGAAGTAGCAGTGCCTCATGGAAAGCAGTTTTGGAGTAAGGAAAAACTCCATTTGATACCTACATCTGTCACTTACAAACTGTGTGGCAGTGTGCCAACCACAGCCTCCTCCCTATATGGCAGTGTGGAAAGAGCACAAGGGATTTTGGAAATTAGACCAGGATTGGAATCCATTATCTTCTGCTCCATATCTGTTGCATCACCCTGTGCAAATGACTGAAATGTCACTTGGCTGGTTTCCTCATCTAAACAATGAGGAGTTTCAACTACATGAATTCCTTTTAGTCCTTCATATACTTACAGGCAGCCATCACATTTCCCTTATGTCTTCTTTTTTGCAGACTAATTGAAGAAGTATGTGGGTGGTGATCTATATTTATTAGGCACCTACTATGTATAAAACACTGTGCTGGGTGCTAAGGATGCAAAAAGAAAAAAGAAAAAGGTCCTGCTCTCAAGGATCTTACTTTGTGCTAGAAGGACACAACATGTAAAGAAATGACTATGATATTAAATAATATGAAAAAGGAGGGAAATAGCTACTTAGGAGAGCACTAAAGGGGGGGAAAAAGAGTTCATTCCAAGGATAGGAAATGGAATGTCCCAGTTGAGGAAACAGATATGAATGGAATTCAGAAGATGTGGCTTCAGTTTTTTTGTAGCTGAATGGGATCGCAGGAGGTATATAGTCCAATTTCCACCAGACAGAAATCTCTGTTACAACATATACAGCAGATGATTATCTATCCTTTTCCCAAAGACCTTCAAGAAGGTTAGGAAATTAACTTTTATTGGTACATTTTTTTCCCTGACATCAACCCCAGATTTTTGTCTCATTGCAATTTCTAACCATTGTTTGTGGTTCTCTCTTATGGAGTGTCACCTGACAACTCTTCAAATAATTGAAGACAAATATCATGCCATCCTCTATTTCTGTCCCATCATATATTTTATCTTCTATGCATCCCAATTTCCTCCAATCTATTTTCATATGGCATGAACAAGAGGACTTTCATCACTCTGGTTATTATTCTTTGGATTATCTCCAGTTTACTAATGCCATTTCTAGACTATGGTACCCAGAACTAAGTACGATCTTGCAGATTCTGAGTGACCAAGGCAGAAGACAGTGGAGCTGTTACCTCCGTATTTCTGGAATCAATGCCTCACAATGAAGTTCAAGACAGAATTAGTTTTTTGGTGAAAGGAGAATAATTTGAAATAAGAGTGGAAAATAGGCTAGAGTTAGATTGTAGAAGACCTTACATGTTAGGTTTAAGAGTTTATATTTTATTCTAGAAGCAATAGGATCCATGGAAGGTTTGTGAATAAGGAAGTAACACAAGCATAATTGTGCCCTAGGAATATTATTTTGGCAATTTATAAATTAGAAAGTAGAGAGATTGAAAGCAGGAGAATAAATAGGAAACTATAACAGTTGTCTAGGGAAAAGGTGAAGAGATTGGTCTAAACTAGAGATAGTGATCCAATGGGTAGAGAGAAAGGAATAGATATATCAGATGCTGTAAAGGCAATCAACAAGACTTAATGGTTATGGATGATTAAGAGAAGAGGAAGACTAAAGAATGACTTCATATTTACATTGGTTCTTTGGACTTATCCTTAGATGATCTGTAAGGTCCCTCCTAATTCTAAACTCTGTCATCATAGAATGAAGATTAAAAGTTGCAGTGAGCTTATTGAACTCACAGTCTGAGTCAGATAGGTTTATCTATATCTGCACAATAAAACTAAAACTGGTCCTAAGCATAAACTTGGAAGTTACTACAAATGACGTCTTAGCCCCTTATCTCTTCATCCTTAACATACTCTAAACTCCTTCATTGTAGAAGATGATGCAGAAGGTTCCAGACTGTTGCTTTATAAAGTCATAACAAATTATCATTATAGGCTCAATTATCTGAATTGTACCCTAATCCTCTCCCCCTCCCCCTAATGTTCCATGAAGACAGCATCCCTGTGAGACAGATGGAAATTCAATTAAAAAGAGCCCCATGAGGAACATTTAGGATCTGTGTAGGTAAATGCAAGACATTTCTCTGTGGCATCTTGCATCCCATTCATCACAAAAATTTCCTTCTTCAAAAAGAGTCATATGGCTCTATCTCCTTTAGAAGATACAGACTGTTTTTCAAGTCCCAAAAGGTGATTTTTTTGAACTTTAAAAAAAGACATTTTTTTCTTTTAGGGACAAAAAACATATAATGAGATAACAAAGGCAAATGAAGCCTGTTTAACTCAGAAAATAAAAGTTTACCTTTCCTGTCAGGAAGGCTGATTTGTCTATATGTGAACTCACATTTCTATTTAAGAAGCAAAAGAGTACATTTCACCTTAGATAAGGTTTTGCAGTAATGGGGTCCCAGAAATAGTTATAAGGTCAATACCTCAGAGTAGATGGCCTTCTAGGTATAGCCTCGCCATCTCCAAATGGAACAATGCCCCAGAGTGCTTACCATCCCTGAGTCATGTGTGCCCTATGTGGAAAATCTAACAGAGGAGAATACCAACAAGGTTGGTAGGGAGAAGGCTAGCCTCGGGTAAAATTGTTAGGAACATCGGGGATGCTGATAATGTCTTCTCTTCCCCCTATCCTCCCTCCCTTCAACCCAGTGGTCCAGGGCACCTCACCATCCTAGGGAAGTACCATGTGTTTTACAGCAATCTGGTCTCTTTTCCTACAATCACAATAGGCTCTGAACTAACATTCACATTAAAAATATCTTATAAAGCATATCACCCTTAGGTATTTAATAAAATTACAGAGTCAAAATGAAGTTAGAAAATAGCAAGCTCAAATCCTTGGTATGAGGAAATATAAGCAAGAAGTGAAGGGACATTTCTAAGGTCATATGATTTGTTTCTTGGAAGATTTTATAATCTATTTGGAGACAGAGAATTTAGACTTCTATCCTGGATCTATTACTTTATATCTGTGAGACTTTTGGGCAGCTCATAACCTGGTCTCCAGTTTCTTCATCTATAAAATAAGTGTTTCGACAAGACAATCTCTAAGTTGATTCCAAATTTAAATCCTATGAAATATAAGTTTTCCATGTAAAAAGAACTATATTTTTTGTCTTATTTTATTTTCCTCTTAGCAACTCTATGAGGCTATATAGTATAATTCCTTCTATTTTGTACCTGAGAAAACAAGGACTCAAAGACACAAAGTGGTTTGCTTATTAATAAGCTATAAATTGCAATCAATAAGTTATAAAGCTTGACTTCAACTCTAGGTCTTCTCATTCCAATCTCAGTTGTTTTCATCACACTAGTTTTTCTCCACTGTTGAACTTTAGTAACTGAGTAGTAACAAGCCTCCCAAAATGCTTCTCTAATGATTAGGGCCAGGGCCCTAGAAGAGCTATTTGGGGGCAAAGAAGCATTCCCAGTGCACTTTAAAATGATATCACCTAGGGGGCGGCTTATTCTTTCTACAAAGAAATATAGTCATAAAATACGGGCATCTATTTATCTAAAAGATGTGATCTAGAAGTCCCAGGCCCAATGCAAACTATACTTTTCTGATTTATATTGCCTGATGATCTTCAGCCACCATTGATTTGGTTGTGAAAAAATAAATCTCTGTGAAATTGTGCAAGAATGTTTTTTTTAATTGTATCTTCCCCAAAATTAGAAAAGGGAAAAAAAACTCTTCTATTGCTAGACTTTGCTTCCCACCTCAGTTGAGTCATTTGGTTTATACAGTGTCTATTAATCATGAAGTTTTGCAACTGAAAAGCTTGGCTTGATCAAAGATGGAATAACCTGTCTTATCTTCAGCACCCCTTTGGCTCCCCAGTAAAATGTGGAGACCTTTCGATCTTGTGGCAGGCTCTTATGGGTGACTCTTAGGGCAAGCTTAGGAACAATGACTAGCATTAAGTCTCTCCTCTTGGCTAGAGAGGAACTTCACAAAAATTGGAATCACTACTGCTATTCCACACACATACCCCCAGAATTTGCTACAAATGACTATATAGTCTAATACTAAGTGGGATTTAATACACAGTGCATATAAGAGGACTTATATGTTATTATAAATTATTACTCATAACAAAGTTGCCTCTGAGGTTTGCAATACTTCCCAGAGATGGGCAATCAGGCCCCTGAGGTATCTAGCATTATATGTTACATATAACGAAACAATGAGCTGGGACAGATTTCTATTGGCTTATTGTGGACTCCATGGAATAAGTGGATGTTTTACCCTCATTTCAAGGAGGTAAAGAGTGGGCCTGTCAGATGTTGATGAGTAAGCTAACAGTCCCAGATGGAAGGTGGGATCCACCTAAACCTTCACCAGAAGAAAGAGAACTGTCAAAAAAGCTAATTCGCACGGACTACAAACACTGCAGAAGCCAATGTGATTTTATTGAAAGGGGATATGCTTATCATGAAGCATTTAGATTTATAAAGTACATAGCCATCATTTTAATCGGTATTCTTTATAGAAATTCAGGAGATCCAGCTGTGTTTATGCAACAATTTTACAGGAAACTGAGGCCCAGAGGGTTAAGTATCTTGCCACGAAAAACTTGTATGGAAGTTCACATCAGTTTTTAAAGCACATTTTGCCTTTCTATTCCAATGCTCACACATTCACAGAGTTTTATATATGAAAGCAATGGAATTATATATGTGTTTCTACATACAGATACACATATATAAGATTGTTTTATTCTCACAACATATATTTAACAAGGAAAAGGCAACTAATTGCCATTCTTGTTTTATAAAAAGGTAGCCTGCTTCCTAGAATATTAGAAGTGGGAATGACCACATATATCTTCTAGTATAAATCCCTCCTTTTCACAGAAGAACAAACTGAGACTCAAAGAGATTAAGGCACATAATACCAGCTAATGTTTAAAGAGCACACTAAAATTTGTGAAGTGCTTTAGATATATTATCAACTTATTTGATTTCTGCTACAACAGGATCCCAAAGTTGGCCATCACTATTCCTAATTACAGATGAAGTGACTGAAGCTCAGAAGGGTTAAAGGATTTGTCTAGTAGGGTAGTTCCCACACTTTTTTGGCCTACTGCCCCTTTCCAGAAAAAATATTACTTAGCCCCCTGGAAATTAATTTTTTTTTAAATTTTAATAGGAATTAATAGGAAAGATGAATGCACCTGTAGCCATCACTTCTCCCCTGGATTGCTGTAGCACCCACCAGAGGGCAGTGGCACCCACTTTGGGAATAGGTCTAGGGTCACCTAGCTAGCGAGTATTGGAGGAAGGTTTTCAAGTGTCTTTCTGCATCCAGGTCCAGCACTCTCTTCTCCCTGGTTCTCCTTAAAGGTCACCAGTGAGTTAGTGAGAGAACTGGCAAGAGACCCAAGTTTTTTTTTCCTTACCCATACAGCCCACCTCATTACTTTTCAGTGTTAATGACTTCCTTCCCTGAGTCAATATTTTTACTTCCACATCCTCTGAATTTAAAAGGATCTGAGTAGCATTCCATTGGGGAGATGTGGAAACTGAAGCCAAGCTACACAGGAAGTGACTGGTATAGGAGCAGATGACCTTCATCCTCTTCACACTTTGTTAAACTCTGCTATCTCCCCTCAAGGAGAATCTCTCTTCCTAGAGTCTTATTTTTATTTGATTATTTCACTTTTTCTTAATGACAAAAGCAAAAGAGACAGCATTATTCTGAAGCTTTTACATGGGGTTACACAGAAATCAGGTAGGCAACAGGGCTAGTGATATGACTTAGGATGCAATATTCAGTTTGGTTAATAGTAAAATCAAAGAATGTACTACAAAGAACATTAAATATGGTTTTATTTTTATTTTTATTATTACACAAAACACATTTCCATACCGATCATTGTAGTAAGAGCACTTTGATGCATAACCCAAATTCCAAAATAAAACCATTAATACACTTCTATGAAATATAGTATGCAAGGAACATTAAATAAAGAGTGAAGAATCTGCCTCAAGCCTGACTTCTGCTACATGACCTTGGGCAAATCATATCACCTCAGTGAGTCAAAAATTACTCATCTATATAATGAGGAGGTTGGACTAGATTAAATTCACTTTTAATAATGAATAATTCGAAAGCAGCTAAACCCAACATAGAAAGTGAATGCAAAGGGGACCATTGGGGGCAAAAGGGCTTTTTATTTTAACTTGTGTGGTGAGAACAACTGTATGCAATATGTGATAATGATTCAGTCTTTTGTTTTAGAATCCATCCTGGATGTCCCAAAGACCTGGTAGGTTCCCCTAATTAGAACATGGTGGGAATTTTTTTTCACTCAATATGTGTTTGTTTATTTAATTTAATTAATATATTTTTCACCTTAGCCCAAGATAAGTCATGTTACTCTTTTAGGAATAGCTCCCATTTGAGAGCTCTTTATAGTTTACATGTTTTTTGTTTCCATTTATTTAGTTATTTAGTTATTTAGTTTTAGATTTGAAAATTTTTATTTAATTGTTTTAGAATATTTTTCCATGGTTACATTATTCTTGTTCTTTCCCTCCCCTGCTCCCACCCCCCTCCTTTAGCCAGTGAGAAGTTCCACTGGGTTTTACATGTGTCATTGATCAAAACTTATTTCCATATTATTAATATTTCCACTATAGTGATCATTTAGGGTCTACGTCCCCAGTCATATCCCCATCAACCCATGTGATCAAGCAGTTGTTTTTCTTCTGTGTTTCTAGTCCATGGTGAGAATTTTTAAAAGGAAATTAAATGTCTTTTCCTCTTTAGTATAGGTTATCAAAAAATATCTCAGTCTTAGTTGATAGGAAACAATCTATATCATTAATGTGATATAGTAGTCAAAATATTGTTGGATCATAGATCTTTGGGAATTATGGTTGGTCATGGCATCAGTAAGAATTCTTATCACTTTCAAAGTCATTTGTCTATAATGTTGCTATAATATGACTTATTCTCATCTCATCACATCACTCTTCATCGGTTCATATAAGTCTTCACAGATTTCTCTAAAACTATTCCTTCATGTATATATTTGTTCAGGAATTTCCCTGTCATTTCACTAATACATATGTATGTGTCTATATATACTATACATATATATATATAAATATATAGAGATAAAAGTACTTAAGCATATAATGCTTAAATTTATATATGCATATTTTATATATGTGTGTATATTTTGGGTTCTTTCCAATATTAAAATTCAGTGTTATACTGAACACATATAATAATGTAATGTATTATTATGATTATTATTAATATACATATTAATAAGGTGAATTGGAAACCCTGAACAAAAATGGACATTTCCCAAGGTGACACAGATTTGAAGGTAGATCATTGAATGTTAAAGTTTGAAAGTAACACACATATTCTTGCATATATATTTACATATACACATAAAAGAATATACACACATGTTGGAATTATATACATATACATTTAAGTAATATATAGGTACATATGTCAATATACATATGTATTTATATATATTTATGTGTACATATTATATAAATGCAAAAGTTTACAAAAGGGGAAGGGGATGGCAAAAGATAAAATGAATAGATAGTGTCATGGATTCATGGAAGCAATGAATTTGGATAGACTTTGGGAGATAATAGAGGATGGGGGGGTGGCTTGCTATGGTCAATGTGGTCAAGAAAAGTTGAACACAACAAAATGACAGAACAACAACAACAAAAGCATAGTTTATGGGGAACATAAGAAAAAGAGCATAATAGATGCCTCAGGATGCTGGTTAATTATGTTCACATATATTTCCCCTCATACCCACCAAAGTTCCTGTGTTTCCATTTTCCTTTACCTTTGGAGGGTCATTCTCCCAATGCTATGAAATTCTTTGTTCTTCATTCTTAAGTAGAAAATGAAGAAAGGAAAGTCATCCTAGTCTCTGTTCTCCTGCTGTCATAAAGGAAGGGTTCAAAGATAAGTGTGCTATCCCCTTGTACAGGAGAATGGAGATAAAAAGTAGAATTCATATCTCTTAGAAAAATCTTGAAGGGTAGCAGACAAGAGTCAATGAGTAATGGTGTTAACCAGAATGGAGAATCAACTGGAGCCAGTTGGAGGAAGCAGAGAATGGTAGAATCCAAGAAAGCTACTGGGATCTAATTGGAGCAAAACTAGCAGCTACTATTAGTGATGCCAAGTAGAAATCTAGTCCACAGTTTCCTTCTTCCCAATTTTACCCAAGAGAATCTGGATAAACTCCTACTACTTGCTGCCTTTTTCTTCCATTTTCTTCAGACTAATAGGAAGGAGAATGGAAAGAGAAAAGAAGAAATCAACTGAGGCTTCCATATTATTACAGCCTGCTATTTGAAGCATTATCATATCATTGCTTTTAGTTCTTTACATTATCTTTATATTATTTGTGTTAATAAACCACATGGCAATTAACAATAAATTATCTGAGTTTGAGGAGACATAATGGGGAGTGGGGATAGAGTGAGACAATCCTGTGGGGAAATGGCAGGTCAAGCTAAGAATAGTTAAAATGGCTGGCAAATGTATCTTTTTAGCATTGCATCTGCCACTAAACCAAAGTTTACACCCTTTTATATTTGGATATGGATGGGGTGATTTAAGAATTAGTGAGGAGGAATAAGCCTTTAAAAAGAAAATGTCTGACTTTTGTCAATAAGGAAGAAAGGAGAGAGAAGAGAGTGACAATAGCAACTTATCAGTCATAGCAGGGCTCAAAGTACATATGCCAATAGTTCATGTCTGAGGTAGTTACTGAATATATTTGCTTTTTGTTTGGTTTGCTTATTTCTGTTGGATAATGGAAAGAACACATACTGATGGGGGAAGAAGTGAAGAGCAACAACTGAAAGGTGGCTCTGGAGTCAATCTTCTAAGGCAAAAACAAGAACTGAAGCTTCTGGGTAAACCAATTTGCTTTAATACACCAAATTAGTCGATGACAATCTTGTGTACCTACTACATCGACTAGAATGTACATGGATCCCACTTTATGCCAAAGATTTATTTTTCCTGAAAAGATCATAAATCAAATGTTTGCAAATGAAATCATTTTATTTTTTTATTCTTTTTTTTTTACCCTTAACTTCTGTGTATTGGCTCCTAGGTGGAAGAGTGGTAAGGGTGGGCAATGGGGGTCAAGTGACTTGCCCAGGGTCACACAGCTGGGAAGTGTCTGAGGCTGGACTTGAACCTAGGACCTCCTGTGTCTAGGCCTGACTCTCAATCCACTGAGCTACCCAGCTGCCCAAATGAAATAATTTTAAAAGAAGTAGTAAGAATCTATTTGGATTGAGGAGGAAATGGCTGGTATAACTTTCTCATTTTAATTTGTTTAGTTGTTAGGTCCATATCTCTTGCATTTCTTTGGCAGATAGATCTATATCTCTTTCATTTCATTGGTTAATAAGTATGTAATAGGGAAATTAAAATACTTTCTCCAACATTGTTTGGCATGTGCCAACTTCCCATCTTATTCCTCTCTTTAATTTCCCTGTTAAGGGTACCAGAATGTATTTAGAATGTGTTTACCACCTCCCCTTCACAAAGTTGAAAGGGAGCAGGACTGAAAGGATAGGACAGGGAGCTTGTTACTAAAGAGTTGGCTATTGTATGTTTTTTTTTTAAACTCTTACTTTCTATTTTAGTTTCAACTTTAAGACAGAAGGGCAAGGGCTAGGCAAATGGGATTAAGCAATTTGGCCAAGGTCACTCAACTAGAAAGTATCTGAGGCCAGATTTGAACCCAGTTTCTCCCGATTCTATCCACTGTGTCATCTAGTTTCCCCTAAAGAAATACTTCTGAAGAGTTGGACTATCAAGTGATAAAACTCTTCATTATTCAGAGTTCTCTGAGGAAGGAACCCAATTTCTTTTCCAGGTCTGTCTCTGCCTCTCCAGAAATGGGCATCATGGCTCAGCTGCTTTCTCACCCTGGAAATTCTCTGAGTGTGTGGAGCCTTTTCACACTGGAATATGCCTCAGCTCCTCTGACCTCTTTCTCCTGTTGAAGACAGAACTTCATTTTGGAAAAGAGCTCAGACTCATCATCCTTCATGCTCTATACCTCATAACACTAACCCTCTAGTCCCTGATGCTCAGCTCCCTTTTCTGAGTTGTATTCCCTCATTAAAATACAAACACCAGAAGATCAAGGACTGCCTTTTTTTCTTGCCTGTATTTTTATGTCCAGTGCTTAGCACAATGTCCAGAATGTAGTAAACAGTTAACTAAGGGTGTTATTGGCCACCTTCTGAACCCTAGCTGCAAGCTGTCTTAGAAAAGTAGAGATCATGAAATCACCTGCCAGTATTGGGAAGGGAAAGGGAAAGGAGGAAGGGAGATAAGTTCAACCATATAACTTAGAAAACTTGTGAGGAAATATGATACTATATGTAATTTGTGGACACACACACACACACACACACATATATATGCATATACATAATATATATAAAAGTAAAAAAAAAGAAAGTTAAAGATCATGGAAAGACCCAAGAAGAATAAGAACTATTGATAATATTTTCTCATTTTCTTGGTTTTTAAAAATTATATATTATGATTTCATTTCATTGTTCATTTACTGTATCAAATATAATACTTTTCATAAACTAATGTGAGATCTGTGTATATTGCACAGGGATCAACCTTCACACATCTCCAATCTTTCCAAAATAGCTATGAAGAAACTGAAAGCAAGAGAAATGACTTTTGAACTTAAAGAAACTCAGTTGTTGATAAATGTATACATTTTGAAGGCATAGAATATATTTGACTTCATTTAATACATAATTCTTTGTGATCTAGTTTCCCCTAGCAACCATTAGTTGTGCCCTAGGTTACACAAAGCAAGGTGTTTAACCAGAAGAAGCTAAGTGACAAGAGTTGAAATGGTGAATATTAGGGAAGAGCTACTAAAGCAATAATGAATGGATGAGAATTTCAAGAAATGATAGGAGGAAAAGAGGGAGCTAAATTGGAGGAAATGATAGATCTACCATCTAGAAATTAGTAGCAAACTGTCCTAGACATTTAATATATCCTGTGGGCATTAAGGAATGTAGTAATATCAGAAAAATAAGGCAGCAAAATATTATGGGATATTTAATGAAAAGGGAAAAATTAATCCCTACTTAGACAACTAACAACATGGTGGAGTTTACACATTAAAACCTCATTATTGTGACTATATTCTGTAAATAAAATAACTGAGCTGAGCAGTGGGATTACAGCTCTCCTCCTCTCCTATTACATAAAATAGTTTGTGCATAAATAAAATAAATAGAAGTAGAAGAAAAAGGGTGAAAAATCTATAGGTAGGAACATGTCAAAAACAATGCTGTTAAAATCTATAATTCAGGGGGCTACTAAGGGGCTTAGTGGATTGTGAGCCAAGCCTAGAAACAGGAAGTCCTATGTTCAAATCTGACATCAGACACTTCCTAGTTGTGTGACCCTAACTAAGTCACTTAACCTCCATTGCCTAGCCCTTCCCACTCTTCTACCTTGAAACCAATACAAAGTATTGATTCTAAGACAGAAGGAAGGGATTTTTAAAAAAAATTATCATTCAGAAACAGAGATAATTGACACAACTATTCAAGGTAACAATTCCCTGATAGTTATGTGGCTAAAGGTTAAACCCTCCTCTCACAAAAAGAAAAAAAGAAAAGAAGAAAATAAAACTTTCATGACCAACTAAAAAATTATCAAAATTATTAATAATCAGAGTAATAGAAACTAAACATTTCTGAGATATAACCTCATCTAATTGGTAAATATAGCAAGAGTTGGGAAAAAAGAATGTTGGCAGGGATATAAGAAAGTGACAAAAATAATACATTTCTAATATAAGTGTTAATTGGTCCAACCTTTTCAAATAGAAATTAAGAATTATTCAAGAAAAATGCCAAAATTGTATTACCTTTTCACCTTGCAATCTCAATATTAGTTGTATAATATAAGGTGGTTATGAACAATAAGAAAAGATCTTTCTATAAGCAAATATCCGTAAGAGAACCATTCATGATACAAAAACTTAGAAACAAATTGTGTATCCAATCATTGAAAAATAACTGAACAAAGTATAACATATGATTATATGATAATATAATATATAATATTACCATAGTATAAGGAATAATGAATATAAATGATTCTAAAAAATGGAAAAATATATGAAATGATACACAATGAACAAATCAGAAGCAAAGGAGCAATATATACAATTACAAAAAACTATGTACATAATAATTACTTTAAAAACAACAATGAAACTGAAATCAGAAGCAATGAATGATATCAGTTCTCACTTTTCAATCATACATATGACATTTCATTTCACAAATGAAAAATTATGTAAATTTAGAGGAGGATATTCTATCTGTAACCAACACTCCTATTGTTTTACTTTTTTATTTATAGATATTAGTCAATGTGTGCTATACACTGAAGAACATGCTATGGCTTTATATGATGAGGGGGAAATGTAATAATATTCAATATTACATAATAATGATATAATAATAAAAACAAATACATGTAAAAATCTAATCTCAACTGACCTAGATAAATGCTAAGGGCATACATTGAGCAGAGCAAAATTACAGATGTTCATTATAATGATCCTGAGACATCAAAAAAAGATTTCTATATTAAATGTTTTCTGTTTAGAGTTTGGCATCCAGTGTTTGAGCATAAAAGGGCTTCACAGAAGAATTAGAGGGCAATCAGTGTTTGGACATGATTAACATGAGAGCATTTTACTTATTTGTGAATATTTTTACAAACATTAAGTTTTTCTTTTTTATTTCATTTGAGAGGAGGTGAAAGTGAAAAAATAAATCAATTAAAATAAATAAGGACATTAATTATGATTAGCAAGAATTAATATTAAGTTAATCAAAATAAAATTATTGATAATTAAAAATATTCTTAAATAATGGCAAAAATAAGGTCAGAAATGGAAGGTCAACAAAGTAACA
The DNA here is from genome assembly GCF_016433145.1 of Gracilinanus agilis. Lineage (NCBI taxonomy): Eukaryota > Metazoa > Chordata > Mammalia > Didelphimorphia > Didelphidae > Gracilinanus > Gracilinanus agilis. The sequence goes on from NC_058131.1 coordinate 511,896,641, forward strand.
TCCATTATAGTCATGTTAAGGGAACAGCTGACATTTTGGAATAGGGGTAGTCTACTGATCTACTATACTTATATATTGAAAATGAGATAAGAAGTAAAATGAAAGATACAACCGGAAAATTTCTAGCATGATGGTATTCGAGCAGTCAGGGAGAGGCAATACCTGATAATCTTGCCAGAGGCTGCTTCTAAGCCTTAGTGTTTGTTAAATCAAGTATTCACTCATCTTGGGTATATTCTCACTCTATGTATAAGGGCATCTGTGGGATTCCAGTAGCTCAGGAGTCTCATAGAGAGTAGATGAAATCCTTTTCAGGCAGATCTGATTGGTTTCTCTGCATCCAATGTCACAAATTTACAGATAAAATGGTAGTTCAAGAGATGGTCCAGAACAGAGGTGTTAAACACATGGTCTGGTGGTCATGTAGCCACCACCACTTCCAAGTGTGGTTCAAACCAAATTAAATGTAATTGAAAAATATTTAACAAAATAAATAAAAATACAAAAAAAACCTAACATAGATGACCTTACATTATAAAACTAAATCGCTCAAAGGTGTCGTTATTTTGTTTTTCTAGTCCTCATTTCTATTTGAGTTTGACATCACTAGTTCAAAAAATGGACAATTTAGAAGGCAGAATATATAAGGTAAAAAAAGGAATGTGACTAAGGCGTAAACAACTTAATGGACAAAAAATAATCAATCCAAATCAAAAGTTTGTTGTTTTTTTTTTCTGTACAGCAACAGCAGGGAGGTATCCAATACATTTCAGAAAGATTCCCATTAATGGCAGCAAAAGTTGTGTTTAAAGAATAGATATTGGTACACATATACTACCCTGATTTTTGCTGTCTGAGTAATCCTAGGTAACTTATTTTACCTCTCTGGATCTCTATTTCTATATCTAAGATATGGGGATAATGATGTGCATAATATGAAGTTCTACAATTTTGGTGGAGAAAAAAGTGAAACATGAATATTAATACGCCCACAATCATATCTTTGTTCACACTATTCACAATACCTACTACAACCTCTCCCATTCTTCTTCTATCTATTAATGTTCAAAACATCCTTTAGGAGTCCAGTTTAATGCCTTTTCCCCAAGAAATATTTTTCCTTTATCCCACTAAATCAGTAATAACTGTTCTACATTTGGATGTCACAAAGTATTTTATGTATGTACTTTTCATGCATTATTTTCTATTATGGTTATTTATATGTAATCTTAGCTTCTACTGAACTATAAGATCATGAAGATAATAGCCATGTCTTATCTAAATTTTATGTTTCCCCAAGCACTGCACAAAGTAGGCACTTTATAAATATTTATAGAATATAAATTTCAATTAGTTGTGCTCAGCTTAGTTTTTTTCCCTCTATTGTGTCTGACTTTTCAACACCCGTCTTGGTATTTTTCTTGGCAAATATATTGGGATGGCTTGTCATTTCCTTCTCAAGCTCATTTTATAGATGAGGAAACTGAGGCAAATGGGTCTAAGTAGCTTACCCAGAATCACAGAGCTAATAAATGTCTGAGTTCAGATTTCAACTCAGGAAGATGAATCTTCCTTACTCCAGTTTTGGCCCTCTATCCAGTGTGTCACCTACGTACCCAGATAGAGTCAAAGAATTGAACAATTCAAGGAAGTCTAAAATATTATCTAGTGCAGGGGTCCATAACTTTTTTTGGAAATCTTTGAGAGTTTAATACTATTGGTTTCCTTTTTAGTAATATGTGTTTTATTTTATGAACTTAAAATTCAGATAAGGCCTCCACAGACTTTTCTAGATAGTCAAAAGGGTCCATGGCATACAATCCTTGATCTTGTTGAGAATCCTTGATCTAGTTCAATTATTAGCCAAAGTACGACATTCCAAAAGATAATCATCTAGTCCTTCATTTGGCCTTTTCAGTGATGAAGATACAAATTATCTCCTAAAGCAATCTGTTTTGATTTTAGATATGTCTTATTATATAATTAATTTATATTGAGTCAAAATCTACTTTCCTAAAACTTCTACCTATTGCTCCTAATTCTGTCCTCACAGCCAACTACAAAAAGTCGTTTCCCTCTTCCACAGGACATTTAAATATATTGGCATCTATCATGTTTGCCATAATTTTTTTTCTTATTTTTCTTCTCTGAACTAAATATTCCAAGTCCTCATATGGTATAGGTTGTATTCCTCTGAGCTTTTCGTCTTTTTGACAAATTCTATTTTGTGAATATATTTTCTGAAACATGGTTGTCTAGGAATGGGAACACACAATAATCTATTCTGAGAGAGCATAACAGATGAATCACAACCCTACTTCAGTATATTATATTTCTATTACAGCTTTTACATTAGCAATTGGGATTAAGAGGCTTGCCCAGGGTCATGGAACTAGGAAATATCTGAGTTTTGATTTGAACTCAGGACCTTCCATTGCCTGGCCTGACTTTCAATCTACTGAACCACTTGACTGCCCCTACTTCAACTTTTATGGCTAGTATGACATATGACATGTGCTGATTTCTAGCCTTGTCTTCAACATCCTATATTTATCCAATTAAAAAAAATCTGATTACAATATCTATATTTGCATGTTTTCATCTTGATAGCTTTCTTCAAGTACACATCAGTCTATCAATAACATTTAATTCTGGCATTCAAGGTGTTAACTATCTCTTTGTGTCACCCATTGTTCAGTCATCTTGAGCAACAAAGTCACTGGCAAAAATATGAAATGGAGATAATTTAAAGATGAAAGAGTGGGCAAGAAAAACCACAAGCTCTCCCCTTTCCTTTCTCTCCACACAACACCTCTAAATCTAATCTAATCTAATCTAATCAAGCTAGCCTTACACAGATCTTGAAAATGTACCAGATCAGATTCTAATGAGGAAGTAGCCCCCCCCAAAAAGTCACTTTTTTCTAGCCTACGTGGACCTAAGGAGATAGACAGAAAGAAGTCTGTACAGTGGGAACTTGGTCTAGCCAGGAACTGTGAAGTAGAACATTTCAAACTAAAGAGAGGCTATGAAGCAGGGTAAGAAAAGGTTCTATAGCCAGTGAAGAAGAACCTAAATTTGTTTATGGTTCAGGAAAAGATGCCAACTGGCAGCTCTGTTCCTCAGAATTCAGATCCGTGTGCCAGAGGCAGAGCAGCCCAAGGAAAGGCAGGACAGGACTGTGCCTATGGTTGGTGTTCCAGGGTGAGGAGTAGTCATTGGGCTGAGAGAAGAGAAAGCTCAGAAGCAAGCAGTGGCTATTTGGTTCATTCCCCAAGACTGGAGTCGGGTTTTAGTTCCAGTCTCTACTCTGGAGCAGAACTGCCAAGATAGAATCTCATAGTAAAGGGGAGCCTGCAGTCACATTGAACCTGCAGAGATTTCCAGTTGAGTGACAGCAACTGAGTCTATTGTAACTTTGAAGAGGGAAAACCAAATAGAAATGTTGCTCAGGCCTAAATCCAGGTCAAGAACTTGCAAAATTCAGACCAGGAGGGCAGGGGAGCCTTGGATAACAACACTTTGGGAGTATGGAATGCTCCCTAAGATACCGGAATAACATAACATTCAATATCCCAAAGAAAACAGTAGTGGGACCAGCCTAGACATTGCGTCCAAAAGTACACAGAATCTGCACTAACAGAATTTAAAGTCAAAAACAAGGCTAGAAGAATAAGACAACAAAGAAACAAAAAATCCCTCCATAAAATGCAAAGATGAAGATATGAGTTTAAAAACACAAACCAAGAAAATGAAAATGATTCTAAAAGAAAAGTCTCAAATAAATAAAGAGTTTAGGCACAAGTTCAATTCAAATTCCTGGAAAAGATAAAACAATTTTAAAAGGGAGTTAAATTCATTTAAAAAAAGACAAATTAGAATGGCAAAAGAAAATATATTGGGGAAGAGTTGTGGAGCAAGAATTGGAAAGGGAATTAAGAGCTTAGCATAACAGTTTGCCTAAGAAACAAATTATTTGAAAATTAGAATGTCCCAAGTAGAAAAAAAATGGCTCCATGAGACTTAAAATCAAAAAGGCAGACAAAATTAAAAAAAATATGAGGTATCTTCTTGTCAAAAACAATGGATGTGGAAAACAGACTACAGAGAGATAATTTAAAAATCACTGGATTACCTGGAGGCCATGGTAATATATATATATATAGACATAGTCCAAGAAATCATAAAAGAAAACTTCCCAAATCTGTTAGAAGCAGAGTTACTGGTAAAGAGGATATATAAAGAATTCACTAGCAACCTCCTGAAGGAAATTATAAAATGAAAAATCTCAGGAACATTACATCTCAAATCCAGAGTTTCAAGGTCAAAGAAAAAGTTGTACAAGAAACCACAAAGAAAATATTCAAGTACAAAAGAGTTACACTAAGTATTTACATAATTTAGCATCAAACACTAAAAAGGAGTTGGAAAACTTGGATATAATATCTAAGAAAAACAAAGGATACTGACTAACAACCAAGGATAACTTATCCAGCAAAAATGAGCATAATCTTAAAGGGGGAAAATGGAATTGTAATGAAATTGAGGATTTCCAAACATTCCTGATAAAAAGATCAGAATGGAAAAGAAATCTTGCTGTATGAACACAGAGGCTAGAGAAATAGGAAAGAAAGTAAAAATGAATAAACATTTATAAGTGACTAAACAATGATAAACTATTTATATTCAATTGTGTCACCTAATCTAATATGTGTAACCTACTCTAATATCATCGATAGTAATAAAAACAGAGAGAGAGCCAAATTAGAGAACCCCTGGGAATAATTCTATTATATATTAATACTTTTAAAAGAAGACTGGTTTGAGTCTTTCATTAAGGAAGAGGTAACTTAAGTAACTTAAGGTAACTTTCATTAAGGAAGAGGATGGAGGGGGGGAAGGAAGAAGCAGGATAAAGAAAATTATCTCCCTTAATTGATTTGCACTGTTGTATACATAAAGGGAGAAAGTGGTGGGGGAATTAGTAACATAACTTATTAGAACTGAAAAACAAAGAAAAAAGGAGAGAGAGAGAGAGAGAGAGAGAGAGAGAGAGAGAGAGAGAGAGAGAGAAAGAGAGACCTTTGGATACTGAAATATATTTCACTTTACATGAGAAAGGAGAAGGGGAAATAAGGAGGTAGATTAAGGGGATTAAGGGAGAGATTAGTCCTAAGCAAAATAAATTCTAGCTAAGGTCACACAAAAATGTATATAGCAGTCCTTTTTGTGGTGGCAAAGAATTTGAAATATAGGACATGTCTATCATTTGGGGAATAGTCGAGCCAGTTAGAGTATATGAATTTTGTAGAATAATATTGTGATGTTAGAAATAAAGGGAATGATTTCAGAGAAATATTGGTAGATTTATATGAACTGATACAGAGAGAAGTGAAAAGAACCAGGAGAATAATTTTTACAATAACAACAATATTATAAGGAGAAAAAAGAACTTGGAAAGATTTGAACACACTCATTATTCCAGAGGATTCTTGATGAACTGTCTGCCTCCTAATAGAGTTATAGAATGAGTACAGAATGCGATTTTTTTTAACATGGCCTATGTAGAAATTTGTTTTGCTTAACTACATTTTATAAATGAGGTTTTGTTTTTCTTTTCATTTCCATTGGGGAGGAGTATAGGAGAAGAAGATGACATTTTTATAAATTGAAAAAATACACTTCATTTTTTAAAAAACATACTTAAATGTTGAATAGGTCTAGGCCAAAGACAATATTCTTTGATGCTTCAATAGACTTTCTTCTTAATCAATGTTCATTGATTTTTTTTCTAGCCATTTATAATTTTTGAACTTGCCTAACTGAAGTGTTATCTAGTACACTTTTTCTAGTCATCTTGTCTAACAGAGAAATATCAAAATTTTTGTATTCCTGAAATCTAGAAATGCTATGTCCATGATATTCCCTTGATCTAGTGTAGTTATCTGTTAAAAAGGAAATGAAGTTAATATGATCTAACTTGATTTTAATTAGCTTATGTTGTTACATAATGACTATCTCTTCTTTTGTTCCCTCAAACATGAGATTTAACCAATTTAAAATCCAGTGATTCAGAACACAACTCAAGTATTTCTGTTTATCCTATATGGATAAACCTTATGGTTTATATACCTTTATAAACCTTAGCCACACCCTTCCATAAAGTTTCCAAAAGAACCCACTCAATATATGAGAGGACCTCTTGGCTTCTTACCATCTTTTTACTTTTTACTATATGGCATCATAAGGATATTAATGGATCATTCTGACTATCTTCATATCATCCATCACTGGCCATGACCAATTCATCTATTCTACCTATAATACATTTCCTTGTTATGTGTTTTATTCTTATTCTTTGGAACTCTTCATTAGCTATATCTTGCAACCTTTTGTACTTACCAGGTTCCTTTCCACTCTGATCTCCAGTCTCTTCCCAAGAACTTAAAAATTCTTTTAATAGTGTATTTTTTATAGTTTAAATGGGTTTTATTGGCATAATTTGTTTTTGCCTTACCTATATTTTTCCCATACTGCTTTTTCTTTTTCTTCCAGAAAGCTGTCCCTTAAAACAAAGAATTTTTTAAATGAAGAAGAGAGAAAAAAAATCAAAACCTATCAATATATCAAAAAATCTGATATTTTATATTTGAAACTCAAATAATCTATCATCTAGATAGAGGTTGGAAGAGGTGTCTTTTTTCATCTATTCCTCATGTACAACCTTATTTTTAAAAATTTTTGCAATGTTCATTTTCAACTGTTCTACAGTAGTTCTATTTCTATTTTCATTATTGTAGGCATAGTTATATAATTACTGGATCTCCTCATTTCATTTTGCATCAGTTGGTAAGACTTTACATCCTTCTCCATATTCATTATGTCTGCTGTTTCTTGCAACATTATACATTCATATTGCACATTTTTAACCATTCACTAATAATGAGCATCAAATACTTCTTTGCTGCCACAAAAGTGCTGCTATAATAATTTCAAATATATTAGAGTTTTTAATTTTCTCAATAACCTTCTTGGATTATATGTCTAGAAGTAAAAATCCCTAGGTCAAAATGTATGGACAGTTTAGTGACTTTATTTGCATAATTCCAAATTGCTATCCAGAATGACTATGGCAATCCATAGCACTGCAAAAAAAAATGCTTTAGTTTGTCTTTATTCCCACAATTCCTCCAAATTTTAGTTTTCTATCTTTTATCATCTTTGCTAATAGCTGGGTTTGAGCTGAAACTTCTGAGTAGTTTTGATTTGCATTAAATATACTATTAATAATTTTTACTATTCTTTAATATTAATGCTAATACTTTGTAATTTTTATTTGAGAACAATCTGTTTTTATTCTTTGTGCATTTCTCTATTAGAAAATGGATATCTATTTTTAAATCAACCTGTAATCAGACAATCTCATTGGTTTATAGTGCTGAAGTAATCAACTTTTTCTGTTTCTTGAAAAGCAACATCAAATTTAACTCCATTCTACAGTCCTCCCATTTGCCATAATTCCTCAAAGGTCAAGTTTCAGTTACATGGAAAATCCAATTACCAAGAATATCTCATTCCTCAGAAGATTTCAATAACTGAGGTGCTAGTTTACACACACATACACACAGCATGCACACACATGCACACAGACACGCGCACACACACACAAATACATTTACACATTGTAAATAATTTGGTCCTCAAGTTATCTTTATTAGAATACATACTCTTTTGTCCCCCAGAAACTTTGATGAAAACTGTTTTAAACTTTTTCTTTAAAGGAATCCTGTCGTGAATCTTTCTGTAATATGAATAATTCTCTCTTATTAATTTGGTTGACAAATGTAGATTTCTGCTCTACTCCCTTTTCTGAAAATCCACTCCTCCCCCCAAAGAAAACAATTTTGAAGAAAAAGATTCGAGAAAAAAATGATTGGGATGATCCTGGTATATGTTAGGACACCTCTTAGGTGAGACTTTTAACCTCTGTCAGCAGATTCCAATATTCTAGTTCAGAGTCTCTGAACCACTTTTGCCTTTGTTCTCTATATGTTGCAGCAATGGTCAGAGAGTGGCATCTGCCCTATCCAATTCTTTTGTTACTGTCTCTTTGCTACTAAATCTTAAAAGCAAAGAAAAAGGATAGAAGATAAATTTCTGTATCACTCAGGGAAACTGTCTAGAAATGTAGAAGATAAATTTTGCTAATCAACCACTGCTGTTTTCCTGCAGAAATGTGAAATTTGGAAAGGGGAGAAATGGGCTAAATAATTGACTGGAAAGTCCTCTGGCCATAAGGCAAAGAAAACTGCAACTGGAAGAGAAAGCAGGACTGATTGTAAATGCCATCAACCCCTATTACTAAGGTGAAGGGGAAACATATTACCCAGGAACAGCAAAGAAAATCTTTCTCAAATGGGGTATGTTTCACAACGCTAAGTGAAAGCTGTGCTGCTAATAGGTCACCTGAATTGAAAACAACAGCTAAATCCCCGACCAGGAGTACATTCGATCACTCTGGAATTCCTCTTTTCATAATTAAAAAAAAAATTATCCTGTTTTTCCACCTTTTAATCTGGCTGACTTAGAAGAACTCCTCTGAAGAAATAGTAAGATTTTCTCACTTCACCTCTTTAAAAAGGAAGATAACCGACTTCGAAACTGGACCCTCCAACTGTTAGAGAGCAAAAAGCTTCTCCATCTGCTGAGATGGCTGTGTGAAGCGAGGATTGGTCTCCATTTAGTTTGTCCTTCAAAGTCCGGAGCATGATTATTCCATAATTCTCTCACCTGATTAATTCTTAACTATGAACATAATTACACTCTCCAGAAGGTAAATCGGTCTTATAAATCAGTTGTCGCTGACAGTTCATTCTTCTGCACTCAAGCACACTGAAGCAAAGTCAGCTTGGGAATAGAGGCAAAAAAAGGGGGATGGTGTTTTTTAAAGCACACAGACCTCACAGAAGGCCTTTTCATTAGTGGAATACAGGTAATATAAGACAGCAAGCTGAACAATAGCACCAGGACAGAAGAAAGGGGCCAATAAACCATCCGTGTACACCAGGAAGTTTCCCAATGATTAGATTTTCTTTTCTTTCCTTTTTATTCTTCCTTTTCTTTTCAAGGAAGGAAAGGAAGAGGAGGAGGGGAATTGTTGCAGAGATTTCTCTGTTAACGCTGCAGTGAACTCTTTACCCTTCTGGCAAGCTCAGGCAAGCCGCCAATTTGAAGTGTGTGAGCTTTAATCTGCTGCTGGTCCTGATGGGTTCACTTTTCCACAGGGAGCTGGAAGGCATCCATTAAGATTGACCATGAAGATGAAGTGTCTAGGAAATATGTTAATGTGGGAGTCCTCTAGCCCACTTCGCCTTGCTTCACCGTCCCCTGACAGACACAGGAAAGTGACGTCGCATGAGCATGTCTACTTCCATCAGGGCTGCTAAAATAAAGTCATTCCGGGTCAAACTGGAAATTAAAACCAACACAGGGGAAATGGTGGGTGGATTTTGCCTGGAGATGTGGGGCTGTGCTCATGGGGCATGTCTACCTTGCTGAAATAGCAAGTTCCATGGCACAGCACTTAAAATGCTTCAGGTAACTTCATGAATCTGAGGTGTATGATGTAACGGATGAAGGGTCAGCTTCAGAGGCAAGATGACCTTGATTCAATAATTGTTCTTGAAATATAAAAGTTGTGTGACTGTAGACAAGTCACTTAAACCTCTCATTGCCTGAGAGGGCTCTCTAAAACTTCGTGATTCTTTTCCTGATGTCTTCAGTGTCTTCCCCAAGAAATGAGCTCTCTCTATCTTTATATTTCCTGCAGCAAATTCACTATGACTTGAGTCTCGCAGAATAAAGCTTTCCACATTTTCCCTTCAAAATTTTAGGGATTCCCTAAGGCAGTGATGGCAAACATATGGCATGGGTGCCAAATATGGCACGCGAATCCTTCTCTGTGGGCACACGGCCACCCCTTTTTTCCCTCCCCAGAGTTTGTTACTAAAAAGCCAGAGGAACTCTAGTGGCACTGCTCCCCTCTCCCTCTCCGCCATGCCTGACATTTTTCACAGCCCCCATCCTTCTGCCCAGCAGTCCAATGGGAGCACTTTCTCCCTCCTCTCTTTGGGGTAAGGAGATGGAGCAGGGAGTGCCCTCACTTGATGGAAGGGAGAGTCAGGGCACTCTGTCTCTAAAAGGTTTACCATTACTGCCCTAAGGGGTTTGAGGTACTTTTTCTCTAATTCCATTGACTTGTGACACAATCATTTGCATTCCCCCACCTGTTGGGTACCAATGACTGGCACTCCAGTTCCATTCACACTCACATAACATCATTAAATTTTTACAAAGGGATTATAGCTTCAAAGATATAGGAAGAACAAAAATACAAAAATTCCCTCCTTCCCCAGTGCCTTGGAGTCATACTCTCCATTATATTACCTTATTCTTTGGAGATAGTGGGCTCATTCAGCAGTTTATACATAATCTGGTCCCACCAAGTTCACATCTGAATCTTCATCTGTTTCCTATTGGGATGGAATCCAAAGGTCACTCCTTATTCCTCTGGTCATAAATGAGTAGCTGCAAAACCTTGATTCAGAGATGCTAGGACACATGAATACTAGAACAAACACATAGATAAAGAACTTCAGTCCATTTTATTGGGCTACATGTTGCTATCACAGGGTAGGAGGACTAAGATCTCTATACTTAATGGCATTATCTTTCACCAAATACCATTAGCAAAGGTATCAAACCAAGAGAGGGTACGTGAAGATAATGCACAAGACTCTAGTCACTAGAACTTTTAGAAGGAAATTCCAGTTATGGCTACCCAGCCTACATTAAATTAGGAAATAATCATATGACAAGTTAACCATTTAGATTTTAGGCAGAAATGTAGACAATCAAAATCTGAGTAAATATCCCAACAAATCTCACATTTTGATCATGTTTCACAGTGGATAGAGAACTGACCTCCAAGCTAGAAAAACTTGGGTTCAATTACAATCTCTGGCACTCACTGTGTAGCCCAGGGCAAGTCACTTAACTTCTTGATGCCCTAAGCAACAAATAAAGCTATAAATTTTAGAGAATATTCCTGCCTGCCCCGATAAAGGGAATTGCTCATGGGTGTTCTCTGTATCAATGAAATCACAGGTCTAGTCTCTGCCCTTAATTACTATTATTACATTTTTCATTCATTTGGGACCTCTTGAACACAGATACAATAGAAGGTAAACTACTTAAGGGCAAAAATGATCTTTATTTTTGTGTCCACAGAAGCTGGTACTTTTAGGGTCCAGTAGAGTGATTTAATTGGTATAGGGACCTCCCAGTGAGGAAACCCCCATTAGCAATGCAGATCAAAACCTGTTCTGTAATTTATCATCTTAGAGAGTTGCCTTGGGCACTGAGAGATTAAGTAAGGGTCATATGGTTTATTTAGAAATGGGACTTGAGCTGGTCTCCTTGTCTCAGGGGCTGGTTTTCTGTCCACAATGCAATACTGCCTGGCAAATAATAGGTATTTAATAAATGAATGTTGAATTGAATGTTTTTAATTCAACAAATGGAAAGGCAGATCAACCTATTTCCCCTACTACTTGTGGACCCAGGTTGATGAAGTCAGAAAAAAATTTAAAAAGGAAGATTACATATTGTAAATTAACTTGTGTAGTTGAATAATTAAGAGAGAGCCAGAGTTAGAGAGAAAGAGAGAGAGAAACAGAGACAGAGAGTCATAGAGAAAGAGAAGCATAGATAGAGACCTGGAGGGAAAGACAGAGATAGACACAAGTGGATAGCCACAGAAAAAGGAAAGAAAGAGTAAAAAACAGAAAGACAGAGAAACCCAGAAACAAAAAAGGACAAAGAAAGAGAAAGTGATGGAGATAAAGAATCAGAGAGAAACAGGGAAATGGAGAGTTAGTTAAAAGCTAAAAAATTTTATCCTAGGCACTATACTCTTGTACTGGAGGTAGAGCATAATAAGCAAGAAAGACCATCCTAGATCTTAAAGAGCTTACATTTTAATGGGTAAAGTCAACATGTAAAGTGATTTGGAATCCAGGTTCCTGACAAGGTAAGACAAAAACTTATCTATTAAAGTCTGTCATCCCAGAAGCCAAGTCAAAGGTTTTTGTGGGAGGGAGACAATGGGTGGCCAGTGTGAAGTCGGCATAACATGGTGATGACTAATAAGTGGGGTGGAGGCTTGGATCCAGGCAAGAAAAGTTCAAAAGCTCAAATTATCATCCTGGATAATTTCAGCTCTCTTAATGTGTTAAATTTAGCATATCAGATAAGAAAGGATCCATCTTCCATTAATACAAAGGACTGAGATGAAGGAATTCTGAGAAGAAGGGGAGCCCTGTGCTGGAATGGCAGGAACTTCCAGGGGTCATAGTGCCAGTTAAGTGGTACCAACTATGAGGATCGTAACCAAACAATATGGACCAGTCTGGTGGTGTTTTGAAGAGTAAATGAAACTATGTACAGGGAAAAAAGACTAAATGAAGGTATAAAACCAGGCTACAGTTGGCATTACTCCAAGTTTTCAATGCAATTCATGTTACTCAGACTTTATCTATTAGTGGTGTGAAAATTTGTTTTGTTTTGTTTTTTTGCAGTTGTTGGCTAATTGATTAATATGTTTTCTCCCACAACCCCCCTAGAGAGGATGGTAGGGGACTGATTGAGGTAGTAGAGAAAGAAATCAGTTTATTCCCCTTTTACCCAGACTTGGAGGTAAATCTAATTTTTCTTCTTTGAATGTTTTATAATAAATGTTTTATATGAAGATGTTTATTCAGAGTTTTACATTTACAGAAAGAGGCAAAAGTCTCTGGAGGAGAGATTGAAATAAGCCAAATCCAGATATCGCCCAAGGGAATATGTAAAAATTATTATGAGTGGGGACAACTAAGAGCCATAATGATTATTATTTCCAGAGATAATTCTGGGTGGAGGCAAACAAGAGGCATTCTGATTGTGAGTTCCTAAAGAGATTGTCTTTTGTGTCCTTCGTATCCCCAGTGTTTGACAGTACCTGGGACATAGTAGGCACTTAATATATATCCAATGCTAGACTGATTGATAAGTTTTAGAGAAATTGTAGGAATTGAGCCTGGTTCATCTGCCAAGAAGAGAAGGATTTTGGAACCCTAATGTGGTGGTCTAGAAAACTCACTTAACATATGGATACATTATTTTTAGTTTCTTTTTTCTCTCATTTTTATCTTCCCCCACTCTCCATCATAATAGTTGTTTGTTTGTTTTTAGATTAAGCTCTGTGGATAATCACCTCAAGTCTCAATTTTAATTTGGTTCTACAAACCTAATTTTTATGGCACTTTCAGAAAGGACAGAAGGCATGAACAAAGAGTCTCTGCCAACACTCCCCTCCCTATCACCCACCCAACCAAAGAGGATGCTTGCTAGAAAGCAAAAGCAGTTGTTGTTGTGATTAGAACTTGAATTCAAAATGGGGTTTTGCAACAGCTACTATTAATAATACAGTAGGGTAAAGGAGCAAAATTGTTAAGGTTACATGCAAAATAGCAAGCTAAATTTGTAAAAATCTCCATATCTCTACTTCTGAAATCAGAAGCTACATCAAGGGTACCAAACTCCTTTTGGTGCAGCACTGACTTGAATAATAGAAACGGTACCTGATGTGTTTTAAGGTCTTCTGTTTCCATATGTGCCCTATTCACAGTGCCAGATGGATATCGATATTTATTCTCTACTGCACAAAAGCTAGCTGAAGCATATGCAAAACTCTTAATGACATTAAAGCTTTGCCAATTAAGAACATGTTCGAGCATTTGATACAGGACTTGATAACATGTTTCACAAGTTCCATTCTGAATTTTACACCCTGATTTTTATTGCATTGTTTGTCAAGCTGGTGTGACTAAAACAATTATTACATAGGCTGAATTTTCACCTCCTTTATCATTCTGGCACCTGACAAAGTTAATGATGAAAAATCAGTAGACTCGTTGAGCGGTGAAAGAAAAATGGAGGGAAAAAATGAGCATTAAATTAAAAGCTATAGAGGGGAGAAGAGATCAAGCCATGTGTTTGCATTTTCCCTCATTCTTTACTTAGGCTGAAAAGGTTGTTTTAGGCAGGACAGAAAAAAAAAAAGGAAAGATGAAGTAGTATTTTTCCTAAGGATTCATTTCATGTACTTTCACCGTGCCAAGGTGAACTTTGAGAAATATGTTATGAAAATATCCTTTTTGGGGAATGAAAAACTAAATACATATTAGCAGGACTAAGATAAGAGTGGAATGCTGAATACGGATGCATCAATATGATGATCTAAGATTCTAAACATTAAATGCCATAAGAAATTTTAAAATATTTTTATACTGCCATCTTAAAAAAATTAAGGACAAATAAAACAACTAAATTTTCCACAATATTAAATTAAATATGTGGTAATGTCTTCTTTTCATTTCTGTCCCAACCCTAATTAAAAATTAAAGTAGCATTATGACATAGTGGATAGAGTGCTGGATTTAAGTTAAGAACAACTGGAATCTAGTCAGTTTTTCTGTTAGGAAAGGAACAGCCACATCATTTAACCTTAAGTGCCTTCAAGAAACACTAATTTATGTATGTATTTCTATTCTGTATAAGGAAAGGATATTCCACACCAGAATTTCTCTACATAAATCAAATTACAGATCTGAATAAAAAAAGGTTGTAAGGTCCTGCCTTCTCAAAATCTTCTATGGCCAACATAGATGAGTGTTTTTCTCTAGCTAGTTGCTTCTTTCCTTGGTTCTTATTAGAGAATGTCAATAACACCACTAAGATTTGGATTGAAATAATACCATATGTATAAATAATATGAGTTTGGCAAGCTCAGCTCTAATTACGATTTCATAGTTAATCAAGTAAACTTTCTTGCTCTGTACCTCAGTTTCTCCATCTGAAAAGAAGGGAATATAATACCTGCCCCAATCTATATTAATGTTAGAGTCTCCTGGCCTCTCCTGTGGCTGCCACCGTGGAAGAAAATTAACCCTTTAGTCAGAATCTGTAACAAAATCAAGAATCAGCCAAGTTCAGGAGCACTGTTTTCCTCCCTGCCATTCCCCCCTCTCTGTGATGATGTAAAGCTCCCCAGATGAACAATTCTGAAGCCCTGAGAGTCATTGGTACTTCCTAAGTATCACTTTGACAAAAAGAGCAAAATCCACACAACATTTATACATTCATAGGCAAATAATTAGTTATCAACAGCCTAAGTAATCACTACATCATTTAGTAATTGAGCAAATATTTTATAAGCATCTACTTTCTGCTGGACACCATGCTAGACTCTAAGGATACAAAGACCAAAATAAATTGATCCCGTCCCTCAAAGGGTTTATAGTATATCAGAGAAGCAGATATTCTGGAGCCTGATTTTTAGATAAGATTGTTAGATTTTCACCTTACACTTTGGAAATTGTCTAATACTACAAATCAGGGCTTGCTTTATGTCCTCAGCCATATCACACTGAATGATTCTAATCTTATCTGATCTTAGAAGCTAAGTAGGGTCTATCCTGGTCAATACTTTGATGGGAGATTGCCTGGAAATATCGGATGCTTTAGGCTTTGGGAGAGCTAGGTGGCATAATAGCTAGAGTGTCAGGCCTCTGGTCAGAGAGACCTGAGTTTGAATCCAGACTAAGACATATAATTAGCTGTGTGAACCTGGGAAACTCATCTCCACTCTGTTTGCCGCAGTTTCCTCATCTGTAAAATTGGATAGCACCTACTGCCCATGGTTATTAGGATCAAAAGAGAAAATAGTTGTAAAGTGCATGGTACAGAGTAAGATGCATAAATGTCAGCTATCATTATTCTTATTCATTCTAAAGCATTTTACACAGTTCCTAAGACACAGTAAGCACTATATAAAGGTTAGCTTTTATTATTATTAATTATTTTATTGATTATATAGATTTAAGAAAAGGATGGGAAAGTGTCAATAATGAAGATGAAACTTTAAAAGAATGCTGTGCTACTTTTTTTCCCCACAGAGATATGGTTGTTAAAAATTTGCCAGCACAATATTGAATGGAAATAGGGACTAAATCTGTGGTTTAAGTGGCAAAAGGAAACTCCCTGGTAGAGGGAGATCAAAATCTTTTCTTCATCTTATATTCTTAAAGGAGTGCCTAGTTCTCTGAGAGGTTAGAAGACTTGCCTAGAGTTATATAGTCAATATGTGTTATTGGCAAGATTTGAACACAGATTAACTTTAGCTTCAAGGTTAATTTTCTATCCACTTTGCCATTCTGCCTCCATCAGGGTAGACATAAAACATCAACAAAAGGCAAATGTGGTGGTGGGAGAGCACTTAACAGCGTGGGGTAGTATGCATTAGGAGTTCTCTTTTTCATCCCAAGTAGATTCCAAGCCTGTACAGTGAAATTACTCATAGGTATGTCACAGTGTGGAACCTTCTAGACCCAAGACACAGACATGTAATAATAATAATAATAATGCATACTTCTAGAATCTTTTCTCTACCATAATCCCTCAATGATGGTAATAGAAGTATTACTATCTCCATTTTACAGGTAAAAAAAGAGATAATCCTATGAAGCCTTGAGAGTTCAAGTCTTTTTATCCATAGTCAAATAGTTTGTGTTTATCAGAGCAGGAATTCAAGTCCAAATTTCCTGACTCCACAACCAGAGCTAATTCTACTATATCAATGAGAAAACGAGTTTTCTTCCTTGACTGTAGATGGCCCAGGTAAATGATTCTAAATGCACATTTGTCATTAACTAATTGTGACTGCTTTTGCTGAGCCATTTGCAGATATTTTTCTCAGTTGTTGGTTTTTTTTTAATGATGCAAATGAATTCTTTTATGGAGTGAGGAAAAATTAAGAATAATTTGCAAAGAAAATGGAACTAAAGAGTGGAGACATTGATTGAATAAATTATGATAAATAAATACAATGAGATATGATTTAATTATAAGAAATGAAATTTTGAGGAATCCTGGAAAAACATGGGAAGACTTGTATGAACTGATGCTAAGTAAGCACAAGGAAAAAAATTATACAAATTATTTCAATAATGTAAGCAAAAACAATATGACAAAGCAAGAAAACTCAAATTAATTGCAATTATCAGTCTTCATTCCAAAAAAACAAAAGGTAAAAAACACATTTCCTCTCAATAGAAAATTAGGTGGAATATAAATACAGAATGTAGCGTATGTTATTTATTGTTCTTGGTTATTTTTGTGATATAGTTTTGCTTAACTGTTCCTACCTATTATAAGAGAGGTTCCTTTTTTTTAAAGGGATGATTGGGAAATGACAATGGTTAAAGATAAAAAGTCAATTATTTAATCATTAAAAAAATAAAACCAATGTAAGGGAATCAAATGTGTGTTCTCTGCCTCCTCCACAGTTGAACAAGTAGCATCCTAGGGTTTCAGGATAATGGGCAACCTGCTATTCTCTTCCTTCACTTCATAGGGAACAAGTGCAAGTGAGCTTATATCACTGGGTATATGCTTGATTGTCCACTACCAAACAGAAGAGAAAGAATATATGAGTTTTTAAAACCAAAGAACCATGACAACATTTTTTAAATAGTTCCTCAATAAATGTCTCAGATAGATGGCTTTAGCTTATCATATTAGCCTGAGGTCCTTCTGTGATTTTAATAAAGTAATATTGTCCTCTAAAACATGAATATGGTAGTAGTTACAAAAGTCAATATGTTCCATTCAAAACCCCCGATATATTCCAGATTCTATGTTAGGTAAATCACATCATCTTCCTAAGTCTCAGTTTCTTCACTTAGATAGTCTTCTAAGTTTTCTTCCAGCCCTAAATTTGTGTTTCCATGATCCAACAAAAAGGCCAATGAGTAAGCAACTAAGAGCATTTGAAATATCTAGACTACAAGGTTTTTTCCAGCTTTAATTTTGTGATCCTGTAATCTCATTCTCCAGGTATGTTAATATTATTCAAGAACAACAGGAAACTCTCCTAGCACATGGCTGGCAGCATCATGACTCCATGTTCCATATCATCTGCTTGGTAGAGATGATCCTTTATACAGACCAGTGAAAATCCTCATTCAGCCCTCGTTATGGAGAAGTTGCCAGAATCCTAAAGCCTAAACTCCACAGGAACAACAGAATGGTTGGCTGTGGAATCTGCCATAAGCCTTGGCAGTGGCATTGCATGGAACTGTGTCACATTCTGCAAAATAGAAGCCATTATCTTTAGCATATCAACCAGACAAAATTAAATTGTAATTACATGGAGACATCCAAAAGCAAGCTATTTTGCCTTCAGTTCAGTTCAAAGAAACGTAATTGAGATTACCAATTTGAAATGAAGTTTAGACAGTCAACAAATGTGGCTAGAAGAAACATGAAATTAGAAATTTAAAAACCACCAGTCTGGAATTGGAAGGAGTATTTCAGAAATGCAATCTTTCGTTTTCCCTGCTCTGTGTAAAGAAACAGCTGTGAGGTACCTTCAAATGATTTATTTGTTTTTCCTCTTTATAAACTAAATCCCTTAATTGCCACCAATTTACAGTGTTATATTACTTGAAATTGCAAATATAAAGGCAGCTATATTTCTACTCTATACACCAAGTTATTTTAGAATAAGCTTATATGCTATCAGAAAATTATTTACCTTAAGAAGTACTGGTAAATAGATAGCTTAGGTAGGATAGATAGATTAGATAGGTAGACAGAGAAATGGATAAATATAGATAGATAGATAGATAGATAGATAGATAGATAGATAGATAGATAGACAGACAGACANAGATAGATAGATAGATAGATAGATAGATAGATAGATAGATAGATAGACAGACAGACAGACAGATATGGGTGGCAGGACAGATGAGTGGAAGTATGGATAGATAAATAGTAAAAAGGAAGACAGGAAAATAAAAATAGATAATATGTCTATATCATGTGTCTCTCCTTATATTAGTATGTACATATGAGCACATATAATAGTTTAGTAAATTTAATAACTTAAAATTCACTTAGACTTTGGGACATTTTATTTGTTTATAGATATTAAAGTGTGTATCTCTATAGATAATAAAGATACAGGCTTATGTGTGTGTATAAACACACCAAAAAAGTATTCTTTTTATTTTTTTAATTATTTATCCTATAAACTAAATTTTATCCTTTTTTAAAATTAGAAGCTTTTTTTCCCCCTTTCTTTCACCTCAATCTCACTGGAGGGAAAAAAACTGGTAAGAGATAAGCAATATCAAGCAAAAAATATTCTGGCATTGGCAATGTTAAAAAATTGTCTCATAAAAATCTTTGTAGCAAATTTCTCTAATAAAACTCTCATTTCTCAAACATATGGAAAACTGAGTCAATTGACATGAATAATCATTCCCTAATTGATAAATGGTTAAAGGTTATGAATAGGTAATTTTCAGAAGAAGAAATCAAAGCTATCAGTAGCCATATAAAATGTTCTAAATCACTAATAATTAGAGAAATGCAAATTAAAACAATTTAAAGTACCATCTCACAACTGTCAGATTGGCTAAGATGACAAAAAGAAGAAAATTACTAATGCTGGAGGGAATGTGGGAAAATAGGTATACTAATGTGCTGCTTGTGAAGCTGTGAACTAGTACAATTATTCTGGAAAACAATTTGGAACTATGCCTAAAAAGCTATTAAGCTGTGAATATCCTTTGACCCAGCAAAATTACTACTAGGTATATATATATATATATATATGTCAAAGAGATCAAAGGAAGAGGAAAATGATCCACATATGCAAAACTTTTCATAACAGCTCTTTCTGTGGTGGCAAAGAATTAGAAACTGACAGCAGGCCTATCAATTGGGGAATGGTTGAATGGTATTTGAATGTGATGAAATACTATTATGCTATAAGTAAAGATGAAGAGGATTTTAGAAAAATCTAAGAGATTGCTATGAGTTGATTCAAACTAAAGTGGGTAGAAATAGGATATTATTGTATTTAGAAAGACTAATACTATAAAAATAATCAACTGTGAAAGAATTAGTAGCTCTGATCCACAAAATGGCCAACCATCATTTCAAAGAACTCAGGAGAAAACATGCTTTCAATTTCCAGAGAGAAAACAGAACTCAGAGTATAGACTAAAGTTATTTTTTTCTTTTTCTTCCTTTTCTTACTTTTTTTGGGAACATGCGTAGCTAATGTGGAAGTTTATTTTGCATGACTAGATGTATTTGTAATGGGTTTAGTTTTTCCTTTCCTTCTCAAAGGGTAGGAAAGGAAAAGGCAAAAGGAATTTTGAATTGAAAATAAAATAAAAATGAATTTAAAGAATACGTATTCTTAAAAACACAACTCTATGTATATTAGCCTTTCAATTTTTTGTCATGAGGTAAGCAGAATTTCTCATCACTGGTCCTTTGGAGTCATGGCTAACCATTGTGTTGACCAGAGTTCTCAAAAATTTGAATATTATTTGCTTTAATGATATTGATGTTATAACACAAATTGCTCTCCTCATACTAGATAGCCCGTCTTGATGTTGGTAATTAGTTCTACACAAATTTGTAACTAGACAAGAGAGACTGGAGTTTTGATCCAAAGTGCTATTTATGTTGTGCCTATAGCACTTGCTTTTTATCAACAGCATAGATATTATGCTGATATTAGCACTGAAGTAGAAGAAAAATTAAAATAAGAGCTTACTAGATGGTTGGTGCTTCTTCCCACCACTTCCTCCAGTGACCATGCCAGGAAGATCTCCCAACTTACTGAAATCTCCACTCTCCTGCCTCCAGAGGCAACCTCTCACTTCCCCCAAGTCTATTCCACTGATCCTCCCCTCTGTCTCTTAGCTAGTACCATATTGTTTTGATGACCACTGCTTTATAGTATAGTTTAATATCTGGTACTGCTAAGCCACCTTCCTTTGCTTTTTTTCCCATTATTTCCCTTCATATTCTTGATCTTTTGTTCTTCCAAATGAACTTTGTTGTAGTTTTTTCTAATTCAGTAAAAAGTTTCTTGGTAGTTTGATAGGTATGGCAGTAAATAAGTAAATTAATTTGGGTAGGATGGTCATTTTTATTATGTCTCTAACAGTGGTTTTAAAGTGACCTGAGGTCTCTGCCTCCTCATCATGCTTTATAAAATTTCAAAGTTCATGTTCCCTCCCAGCAATGTCCCTACCTTCAACTGCCTGTCCCCAGATTATTCTTGCCCTAGTCACCAGGATTACTAGTTAAAACATTCCATGTTATAGTACCTGTCACACAGCAGGAACTTAATAAATGTTTATTGATTGACTGATCATTTCTGTAAATCCATGTTATATAATAACATTAGGTAGCATATATAAAGCACTTTAAGGTTTGCAAAGTATTTTACAAATATTTTCTCATTTTATTCTCGTGAAACTCTCGGACAAAGAAATAATTACTACCATTTTACAAATGAGAAGATTAAAACATGGAGAGGTTAAGTGACTTGCCAAAGATCACACAGCTAGTAAGTATCTGAGTCTGGATTTGTATTCAAGTTTTCCAGATTCCAGGTTCATCATTCCATCGACTATTTTATGTTATAGCAAGTACTGTTGCAAGGAATAGTTAGTAACATAATGGGGACATATGTGCTTAATTGGAAGTTAGAGATATAAACTAGGAGTATACTCTTCCTTACATAGCCAACACTTGGTCTCAGTAGGATTGAATAGGCTAAGGGTGGGAGGGGAAGAGATTTTCAGTCAGAGACAAAGTCAGTGGACAGTACAAAGATATTTATAGCAACTCTTTTTGTGGTGGCAAAGAATTGGAAACTGAAGAGATGTCCATCAATTGGGGAATGGTTGAATGAGTTGTGGTATATGATTGTAATGGAATACTGTTTTGTTTTACAAAATGTTGAACAAGACGATCATTAAAAAAATAAGCCCCCCCAAAAAAAATCATGAAAACCTGAAAAGAGTTATGAGAAATGATGCAGAGTGGAGTGAACAGAATCAGAAGAAAGTTATACACAGTAACAGCAATAATGTATGATGATCAACTGTCAATAACGACTATTTTCAACAAAGCAAGAATTCAAGACAACTCCAAGAGATCATGAAAAAGCTAATCTACCACCATAGCAGGACGTGATGGAATCTAAATGCAGATTGAAGCACACCTTTTTCACTTTATCTCCTTCAAGAGGTTGTTTTTTTTCTTGTATAAAGGATATGTGTCTTTTACAACACGATGAACATGGAAATACATATATGGCATGTATAACACACGTATAACCTATATTATGTTACCTGTCTCCTCAGGAATGTAAGATTAAAAATTAACATCCAAATACTCCAAGTATTATATTTAATAAGATTTATTAATTATTTATTGATAAATTTATTAATCATTATATATAATTATATATTTATATAATTTGTATATGATATAATTTATATAATAATATAAATAATATAATAATAAATAAAATTTATTAATTATTAACTTGAAGTAAGGGCCTCAGCAAAGAAAGCCAGCTTTCCCAGCCATGCATACAGGAAAAAGAGAGCGAGGGGTTACACACAACTATATACAAAAAACATAAGCATGCAACTTGGGGACGAAAGAGGAAAGGGATGCTGAGAGATTCAAAGGTACAAAATTTATATTTATACAAGGAGGAGGTAGAAAAGGGAGAGAGGAAGAGAACATGGATCATAAAATGTCATAAAATGGTTATTAAAATTATACTGACATATAAAAATTTTTTAAATAATAAAGAGAATGGACGAAGAAGGAAGACAGCAAAGATGGAATTCAAATGGGGCAGTCTTAGCTTAATCAATTAATGGACCAGTAACATTGTGAAAAGTTTTGGGAGTTCAGTAATAACTAAAATATATTCATGTTATTACAAAATGATGATTGGAACAACATTTATTTAGGGTTTATTGAACACTGCCACTAATGAAGACAGATTCAGTTAATGTGTGAATTATGTCCTTGTGACTCATAGTTTGCTATAGCAAAAAAACAAATTTAAAGAGATGAAAATCAAAACCATAATTGCAGGGACTTTTGGTGGAATAGTTTGTATCTATTTATGATGACGAGGGAAAAAGATAAAGGAAAGGTCGTCTGCTACAGAATGGCCAAATAATCAACACTTGGCTCTCAAGGGGAAATTCAGTGGCTTTCAGTTTTACAACCACTTGATGAGATTCTGATGGAGGGAGCTAATAGCTAGTTAACTTTGCAAAAACTCTAGCATGAAATTTTGACCTTCCAGACTTGAAAGTGAACTGCAAATGAGATTTTTTTTTTAAAATTCCACCTCCTTCAGCATTCTCTGTTGAAGTAGCCCTCTTAGCCAAGCTAAAAAGGAACATCAGCAGCTTTCCTCCAGTATAACCTTTTGTCCTTCTTTCAGGTCTAAAGATGCCCATCCTGGCCCCTTCCCAAGGTGGATTTACATAATGGACTATTGTGACAAAGTCATAATGCTCATGGATGCTATTTTTTCCTTGAAATTCAACTAATATGTATATTTGGGGGAGGTTGAAAAAATATAGAAACATGTACACAAATATGTACAAATACACACTTATCTATACCTATCCATCTAGTCTGTCTATCTATCTATCTATCTATCTATCTATCTATCTATCTATCTATCTATCTATCTATCTATCATCTGTCTGTCTGTCTATCAATCTACCTATCTATCTATCTTTTAAAGGAAGGGTCCAGGCTATAAATTTCATTGGGGAGGGAATCCCAGATGTGGAAACATACTTCATACCCATGTAGATGAGCAAATTATCCAAAATTCAGCCTTAGAACCATGGTCAAGGCATTGAGATGATTACTGATTTACCTGTGGTCACATAGCCCAGATTTGTCAGGCAGGACTTGAAATCCATCTCAAATCTTCCTGACTTTAAGACTGGGTCTTTATTCCATACAATGGGTTACAAATTTTATGTAAGTATGCATACTGTATTTATGGATATTTATATATACATTGTATGTATCCATGGGAATATGCATAAATTGTGTGCTTCATGTGGAAGCATATAATAGATAATAATGTGTATTATATATGTACATATACTTACATGTAATATATAATCACATATGCAAGTATACATATATTAGAGGCATCCTGACATAGTAGAGAGAGAACAGACCTCAAGAAGACATGGCTTTGGGTCCTACCATAGACATACTGGTTCTGAGTTCCTTGTTATAGCTTATATATATCTAGTTATTTAAATATTGCTTTCATCATTATAATGTATTCTTCTTGGTGGCAAGAATATTTTTCACCTTTCTTTTCTATCCCTAGTATTTAGCACAATTTCCAGCATATAGTAAACATGCAATAAATTTGTGGTGACTGATGTCCCTTCTGAATGCTCCCAGAAAATTCATTAAGGAATTGTTTTGTGCTTTTTTGTTATGTTTAATTTTTTTAATACTTTTGTCTCCCTAGAACTTAGCACAATGTCAATAGTAGGTATTTAAATATTTATTGACCAACTGAATGACTCTAAGAATATGAGTTTCCCAGCAGGTGATGATCTGTAAGGATAGAAAGAAGTCTTCACTCTATAGAGGAAATCATACAGTGCGTTCCCAGAAATGTAGAAATGAAGACAATTGTATGCATTTACTACATGCGTGCAAGCAGAAAGAGATGCAATATTTTGGGGGAGAAAATTGTTCAAATCTGACAAGACTTAAGAAAGAATATTAAAGTATTCTCATACGTGTTTCTTTATAGCTAATGCTGACTTTAGAACCACAGGAACAGCAGGGAACCAACAGTTTTTACTTGAGAATGAAAAAAGATGAGGCAAATAATTAAGAGATCGTTTATTATATACTCTCTCCACTTTTTGACCTAGATCAGTTTTTGCTGAGTTATCTATTAAGTGAAAATTTCCTACCCCTAGTTTTTTCATCTTTCACTGAAAATAGTGGGAGGATGTCAGGGAACATTAGTAAATAAATAATAATTGAGTCCATGAAAGAGTTAATTCAGCTGCCAATGACAAGTAATTTATTTTCAAGAATTAACTTGGTCATTAGAAAAATCTGGTTCCATAAACATCCCTGGGCCTACAATCCATTACTACTTAAATCATTAGGCACCAAAAATTAAGTGAATTATTCAAGGTCACAGTGAAACTCAGAGATATACTGGACATGGAAGACAAAACACATATCTTTTTATTAAGTTTCTACATGGGATTATAAAGAGTTGGCTCCTTTTCTATCATTCATAAGGCCATCAAATGGCTTAGTAAACAAATACACTAACTCTGTCTCAAGCCCAGGCTTGGGTTACATTTGGCCTTGGCAAACACAGTCCAGATGTTAGCTAAATTGTGTGAGTTTTCAACAGAAGGTCAATAAACTGAGAAAACTGGCTTTGTGTCTGCTACACAACCCTTCATCCAAATCTGAGAAATGTAATAAAAGTCACAATGGGGATTCACTAGAGCCTGAGAAGGGGAAATAGGAACAAGAATGCTCTCTTCCTGCCACTCCCAATATCTAATTCCAGATTAGGAGAGGTCCAGGGACTGGACAAAAAGCCTCAAGGGAGAGAAGAGGAAGGGAAGAAATGAGAGAAGCAGAAGAATATAAAAAAATAAAGTAGGAGGTCAAGAGAATTATTCTTCCAGGATAATCACATACTCCATCCCTCCAAAGTTAAATATTGGAATTAAAGAAGCTTTTGCTCAAATTTAATTTAGTTACATATAAAATGACTTCAACTATTTCTTCCCAATCTCATCCTTAAGAAAGAAAACTATAATTGACACAAACAAAGTTACAGGCAAAATCAGTGTTCCTATTTTCATCATCAGAATAGAAACTCAGAACTATAACTAACAGGATGCTAACAGAGCTTTGCCTCAGGGTGCTGACAGAGGATGGATGGAACAGTAGGCACCATCCCCATGATCAGGAGTAATTATCCCATCTACAGGTCTTATAACACTATTCTATGACCCAGTTTCATCTCAAACTCAAAAGAGTATATGAAAGTTGAACTCTTTGGAAATGGGCCAACCTCTCTCTCCTGGTAGAACTCTTCTATGTTGTTGATCTCTCCTACACACTCAAATTTGGTTAAAGCCTTGCCCCAGGTGAAAATATTCATAGTTAGAGCATTTCTTAAATAATAGCAAGCACTGTTAGCCTGGGCAGATGATTTAATTTCTCTGGTTCTTTTTCTCTACTGTAAAATAAAAAAGACTTCATTGCCTTCTAACTTTCCTTCCAGATGACGAGGAAGTAACCTGGGAACATTTGTAACATACAATTTAACCAATGCTGACAATGATCCTGTTCTTTCATATACAATGTATGGGATAGAAGTATTAGTGGCATAGCAAATAGAGAGCTGACCTCAAAGTCTGCAAGACCTGACTTCAAGTCACACCTCTGACTTATCAGCTGTGTGATCCTGGACAAATCATTTAACCTTTCAACACCTCAGACAACTCTCTAAGACTATTAGTGGCAGAGCAGGTGTTGATCTGTTCAGGTAGAGATAGTTTCCTTACTAGGAATTCTGTCAATAAAATTATAGGTTTGCTTCCCAGAAAATGTTTATAGTATTACCTTGTAGAAATTGTGATAAAAGACTTAGAAAAATATCTTTTACAAATGAGAGTATATTACTTGGAAGGAAAAATAAACTATGGAACCTAGACTTCTGGCAAATTTACAATTCAGAAAACAAAGTGAAAAATGTCTCTCAACCTCAGAAAAATTAACTCCTCCCAATTTCATGAACTTTAATAATAAGAAAAGTCTTATCCTGCCTTCAGGAATGATGCATTCAATTTATGGATAAAAGGGGAAAAAATCTAGTTAAGAAGAAATAAAATCAGAGAAGCCAATTAGGCCAAATAGAAGCACTTATTTAAGCTTTCCCAGCATTCCCTACCAAAAAAAAAACTTTTTAAAAATGACTCAAAAAGAATTCTGGAGTGGCATAGCCAACAAAAGGTCAGAGTGAGGTATTCTTTAAGTCCAACAGACGTAGGAGGCCAGAAACAGAGATCTGTGCCATGCAGGCTCACCTATAGTCCATGTTGATAAAACACTAACGGTGGGACAGGTAGGGGGATAGAAGCAGCAGCAGCTTTGGGAACTTTCAAGCCAGAAAGAATAAGGAGATCTAGAAATGAATGAATGAATTAAACTAGGTTCTGATTTTTCAAAGGGAAACCATAAAATAGATAAACCATTAGTTCATTTGTATAAAAAAATTAAAAGAAAACCAAACTACAAGTTTCAAAATTGAAAAAGGTAAATGCACCACAAGAGAAGATGAAATATTGAGTTATTTTGTCCAATTTCTTATGTAAAATTGTGAAATGATAAATATTTACAAAAATATAAAATGACCAGATGAATAGAAGAAATGGAATACATAAAAAAAAGCAATTGAACAAACCATAAATAAGATCCCTAAGAATAAAAGTCCCCAATCAGATGAATTTACAAGTGAATCCTACACAACATTTAAGGAATAATTAATGCCAAAAATGTACAAAATATCTAAAAAAATTAGAAAAGTTTTCTGACCAAATTCCTTTTATAACACAAATTTCATTTTGATACCTAGACCAAGAAGAACAAAAACAGTGAAAGAAAACTACAGACCAATTTCCTTAATGAATATTTATGCAAAAATTTTAAATGAAATACTAGCAAAGAGATTTCAGCAATATATCACAAATATTATGTACAATGACTAGATGAAATTTATAGCAGCAATGTAAAACTGGTTCAACATTGGAAAACCAGAAATGTAATTAACCATATCAATAACAAAAACAACAGAAATCACATGATTACATCAATAAATACAGAGAAAAGTCTAAAAATATACAATACTCATTCCTATTTAAAACACTAAAAAGGATAGTAATAAATAGAGCCTTTCTTAAAACGATAAGTACTATCTATTTAAAACTAAGAGCAAGCATAATGTGTTACAGGGATAGCCTAGAAGTCTTCCCACTAAGATCAGGGGTGAAACAAAGATGTCCATTATCACCACTATTATTCAATATTGTACTACAAATGCTAGTGACAGCAATTAGAAGAGAAAAAAAAACATTGGGGGAATAAAGATAGGCAATGAGGAAACAAAACTCTCACTCTTTGTAGATAAGAGGATATGCTTAGAGAACCCTAGATAATTAACTAAAAAACTTCTAGATACAACTTTACAAAGTTGCAGAATGTAAAATAAATCCCCATAAATCATCAGCATTTCTATATACTTCCAACAAACCTAGCAGGAAGTGATAGAAAGAGAAATTCCATTTAAAATAACTTTTGTTGTTTTTCTTTAGTCATTTAGTCATGTTCAACACTTTATAAGCCCATAGCTGCCCGTGGGTTGTTTTAGTTTTGTTTTGTTTTTGCAAAGATACTAGAGTGGTTTGCCATTTTCCTTCTCCAGTGGATCCAGTAGATAGTTTTGTCAAGTTAGAGGTTAAATGTGTTGCCTGAGGTTCTATAGCTAGAAAGAGACTAAGACTGGATTTAAGCTCAGGTCTTCCTGACTCCAGTCCCAGGACTCTATCCACTGAACCACCAAGCTGCCTCCTTAAATGCACTAAGGTGTTATAGTACTATATAATATATATATATATGTATATATATATATACACATATACGCATATATATATATACACAATAGAATGACATGTTAATAAAAATGATTCTGAGTCTTCAATCAATAGTAAATTTAATTTTATTATACTTTGTTTAAGATAAAAACAATTTAATACATTTTAGAAAGATTTTAAAAACCTTTCTAACTTCAGTATAGTATAGGAACCCAAGAAGCTGGGTTTGAATTCTAACTCTAACATTTGTTGTCTGTGCTTAAAACCTTTGTTTCTGTTTAGTCGTTTAGTCATGCTCAACCCTTCATAAGCCCATAGCTGCCCAAGGTTTGTTTTTGTTTTATTTTGTCTCATTATGTTATCCTATAAAATTCAAATAATAACCAAACTTCTGATCTCATTCAACAAATAAAATTAGATTTAAACAATTGGAAAAACAGCTAATATAATAAAAATGATAATCCTACCTAATTTACTTATTCAGTGCCATACCTATCAAACTACCACAAAAAAACACAACTATTTTATAGAACTAAAAAAAAGTAACAAAATTCATCTAGAAGAACATTAAATAAAATTAGACCTACCTCATTCAATTACTATAAACTACTTTGTAAACCCTCTCAGAGAGCTAAGTTTCAGCAAGTTTGAGTGACTACTTGTCCATGCTATTAAGGATCAGAGATAGAATTCAAACAGTAGTTGTTTTGATTCCAAATTCCACTACTCTACTCCCCTAGGCCATGTTACTCTTCATAAATCAGAAAGCTTTTGATAAATATTGGTCTTATTACAATTTAAAGGTTTGGTCATTCACAGAGATGTTTTCAAATTCTAGAAAATTCATTTCAGCGGAACTCCTTCCCTGCAGTTGTTGGATATAAAATGTACTGTTCTTTGTTCAAGCATTCCCAAGTGGATTTATTTTTCACAGGGAAGTTGAAAATAAGCACCCCCAAAAAATAAGATTTCATCCAGAAGCCAGTGGGTCAGAAATGTGAAAAAGACTAAAAACCCACAGTTCAATAATTTGGAATCCTAAAGCACTGTCTTTGTTGGCTGTTGAATCATTATGCCTTAGCTTTGAGACTGAACCTAGAAGCCCTGACTTTGGTTGCAGCTGGGCTAGTTTTTATTATGACTTTCTATAACATTTCCAGGGTTTGGATGGAACAGGCAGGAAATACAAGCCAGCTTTCTTACTTTATTGACTTTCCACTGAAAACTGACCTGAACGCCAACACCTGGCCTCTGTTTGCCAAAGCCAAGTGTATCTCAGTCCCAGGCCTGAGAAAGAATTAGTCCATTTGTTTGCTAAGCCAGTAAGCAGGTTTATGGATGGTAAAAAATAAGCCAAATGATTTTCTTTCCCCTGCTAAATAATTAGATGATTCCCTGAGCTTGGGGGCAGCCTGCCATGGCTGAATGTAAGGGAAGGTATTTCCCAGGTAGCACTGTTTCCATTCCTGATCTCCAAAAAATT
This sequence comes from Gracilinanus agilis, assembly GCF_016433145.1. Classification (NCBI taxonomy): domain Eukaryota; kingdom Metazoa; phylum Chordata; class Mammalia; order Didelphimorphia; family Didelphidae; genus Gracilinanus; species Gracilinanus agilis. The sequence goes on from NC_058131.1 coordinate 511,926,809, forward strand.
ACTATAGTTGAAGAGAATCAGGTTTTTTGGGGTTTTTGCTTATCTTAAGCAAGAGAATAGCTAGCATTTACGTAATGTTTTAAGATTTCCAGCATGCCTTATAAATATCTCATTCAGTTATTACAACTTAAGAACTCTGAAAAGTGAAACTATTGTCATTCCTATTTCTAGAGGAGAAAACTGAGGCAAACAGAAGTTAAATGACCAGCCCAGTTTCATACAGCTCACAAGTAACTCAAGCAGGATTTAAACTCAGGTATGCCTGGCTCCAAATTTCTAGTCTGCCACCTAACTGCTTCTGAAAATCCTTAAAATCAGAAGCCATATAGGAGCCTTCAAAATCACAAGATCAGAAGGCAAGAGAACCCCATTAGAGGAAAGGGACCAAGTGTTACTGAATAAATAAGTCTTTTTTCTGAATGCAAAGACAACCTAATGTATTAGTATTAGGTCTAAAACAGGAAAAAGAACAATTTGATCGAAAAGGTACATTTTCTAACCTTTTGGGAACTAAGCAAAAATGTTTTTACAAGCTAAGTAGGGGCCACAAACATGTTTCAAGAGACCAAAGTTTGGAGAATGCTCTAAATCTGTTTTTAATGACTGAAAATCAGGAATTCGATTACTATTGTTGAAAATGATCTAAGAGATGAAAGCAAAGACTAAAGACCCATCTCAAGCATGGTTTTTTGCATGAATCAATTCTTGATCTCCCTAAGAGCCAGAGATATCTTCCAAAAGCTACCTTGTACAACTATTTCATATATGTTTATATTAATAAAAATGAGAGTTGTGATATATATTTATATCTGTGTGTACACATATGTGTGAATATTTGTTATTTCCTCCATTAGCACACATGATTTTATGAGGACAGATCATTTAATTCTTTATTCTTGCATCTACCAGTGTCTAGTACATAGTAAGGGCTTGATAACTAGGAATTTTTTGGTCAAGTGGTGTTATTTCAGACCTCTTCACATGTCACTTAGACAAATACAATAGCTTCTTTTTTTAACTCATCTCTCTTTGGATAAATTCTAGGGCAGAAGAGTGGCAAGGACTAGGCAATAGGGGTTAAGTAACTTGCTTGGGGTCCCAGGGCTAGGAAGTATCTGAGTCTAGATTTCAATCCAGGATCTCATGAATCCAGGTCTGGGGCACTATCCAACAGTAGCTTTAGAAAAAATAATGAATTAACATTTTTTCCCAGATTACTTCAATACAATTTTTAATTTTCATTTTGCAAGATGGCAAGCAACATGATATAGTTGTATATATATTATCATATTCCCATGTTCATAATACTGTGAAGCAAGAAACATATTGCTTATACTACAGAAAAATTCATGGAGAAAAAAAAGTAAAGAAAGGTATGTTTCAATCGGAATTTGGACTCCAATTGTTCTTTCTAAGGTACATCCTTTTTTGTCATGAATCACTAACAATAGTTTCTTAATTGTTCTTGTTATATTCAATTTTAGGATGACAAGGGGGTGCAGTGTATAGAGTGCCAGCCCTGGAGTCAGGAAGACTCAACTTCTTGAGTTCAAATCTTGCCTCAGATATGTAGTAGTTGTATATCCCTGGACAAATTGCTTAACCTTATCTGTTTCCTTATCTGTAAAATAAGCTGGTGAAGGAAATGGCGAATTACTCCAGTATCTCTGCCAGGAAAACACCAGTGGGATCACTAAGAGTCAGACACAATTGAAAAATTATTGGACAACAACAAACATTCAGTTTCTCCCCTCTTCCCTTCTTCATTCAACTTCCAAACTGATATTTTCTAAATTTGTCTAACCATTTTGCTCACTTTTTTATGAAGCTTTGGTGGCTCCCCACTGAGTTTAAGATAAAGTACAAATTCCAACATTTTATATTTAAAGTCCTTCCAGATCTGGCTTCAATCTGTCCTTCTTGGATGATTCTACATTATTATTCTTCACATGTGCTCTCCACAAGTCAAACATGCCAAGGTATTCTTCTCCAAATTAATATTCCTTTTTTCTCCATGCCTTTGTATAGTCTCTTCTCAATACCTTGAATGCCTCCCTCTCCCTCTGTCTCTTGAAATCTCTGAATCTTCAAGTCTCAAATAAAGTGTTAATTCACTTAAAAGCCATTTCCTAATTTCTCCACATGTCAGTTCACTAACATAAACCGCTGTTTATTCATTTTGTCTATATTCTGTATTTATCTGTGAACATGTTCTATCCCATTAGTAAAATGTAAGGTTGTTGAGGACAGGAGCTATCTTACTTTTGCATTTGTATCCCAAGGGGCAGATGACAGAAAAATACTCAATAAATATCTTCTTGAGCATAGGAGTTCCTCTAAGCACCATGGGAAATGGCAAAACTTGATTTATAGAGTTCATCAATCCCTTTCCTTAAAAATGTCATTATTCAAGACAATACCCAAGATAGGTAGGTAGTCCTTCATTTTGACAGATGGAGAAACTGAGTCTAAAGAAAGAGATGCCTAAGGTCATTCAAGTCAATAATATTCCTATAATATTCCTGTTCACGTTCAAATTTGTAAAAGTTAATACTTCTCCAAAGATCTTTATAGTTTTAGGAAATTACAGGTATAATCATAATGCTTTTATTGTTTAATTCCTTCACCAGTATCAGGAAGATCACAGGAACAATTTTTATCTATATTTCTTTGCAGCACAATGCTACTTGATCAGGATGGTGCCTATTTCACTTACTTGCATTCATCCATGACAAACAGCAGACTTTCTGACCTAAATGTGTGCTCTGTCGAGACTGAGGTGTCAAGATAACTGTGATTTTTTTTTTGGATCAGATATATATTTAGAATAAAGTTGAGTTATGACCTGTCGGGAAATCAAAGTCAAATTTATAAATTTCACCAGTTTTCTCTTCACTCATCTTTAATTCTCAGAATATAAGGTGAAAATTAATAATATTTTGATTGAGATGTACAAAAAGCAAAGAATCATAGTACTTAGATATTATCTCATCCAGCCTATTGACTTCTGAAGAGGATAAACACTAAACTATCCAAGTCAGATGGTTTTTAAAAGATCTGAAAAGAACATCTAAAATCTATCATTGTAATATATTCCAAGGTAATAAAGGTTGAACAGGACTTGCTCAAAGCTGACCTACCTTCTTCAACAGATGACATGTGCCTTACTCAGCACTGAAGAGACTTTGGTGTGAAAAAGCAGACCCCTTATTGGCAGATGAACAGAATGAGTTCATGACTCAGTGGATGCCTAAAAGTAAATAACCATGCCTTCAGTGCTCTTTTCTAGCTAAAAATAACAGGACGTTTTTTGAGTTGCTCTTGAAAAGTACAGGAGAGAAAATAGTCCTATATCCTACTCTGTTTACCAAGAAGACTTGAGAACATGTCAACTAAAGAATATATATATATATACCTCCTAACATAGATAAGTCCAGACTTAGAAATGACCTTCTGAGTTCATTTGCCCAAAGTCCTGGATCCTTTTTGGTGGATCTGACTGACAACCCAAGAAGGAGTCCCCATGATATAGAAAATATCTATTATACATATATGTAGATATATGTTATATATAATATAATATACATATATATATATATTACTCTATTCCAATGCTCTTAGAGAATAGGACTATCAATAAGAAGATGGGATTAAGCTTGGTCCATTTTGCCAAAAGTCACTTGGATGTTACCTGGACAATACAGAGCAGAGACAAAACATGAAATGTTTATTTGATAGACTCTCAATTTTTTCCATTGTGATGAATTTTATTGATCAGTCTCCTGGAAGAAAAATGGAAATATTTAGAAGTTAAATTATTTAATCTTATTTTAAAGTTATTCTGTCAAAAATGCATATCCTATTTTCTGACTTCTAGCATAGTTTTTGCATATAGGAAAGAAATACCTGTACATTAACTGATTCATGCTTTAAACTGAGTACCATTCTTTTCTCTTCTTTATAAAGATATTATACATGAACAAAAAATATAGGCTTTTTCCACTGAAACATTGAGTTGGGAGATTTAATAAGCCAAAGTCTGTGATAAAAGGGAGGCTAGGTGACTTACCTGGTTAGAGGCCAGTCTCTACCAGAACTGAATTCAGCCCATTCCAATGCATGGGTCCAGAGTATATAAATCCTCTATTGGAAAGGGAATGAGTACAGTTAATGCCCCAATAAGTCCATCGTTAGTTGTTACTGTTAGACCAATATTTAATAATTCACAGTGACAGGAATTTTGTATGTTTAACTAAAAATTATCTTTACCCTTTCATCTTATTCTGTTCCCAGGGAATACAAAAGACAATTTTCTACTAGTCTCTATAGGACTTAGGAAATAACTAAGAAAATTCTATTCTTTTTCTTCTTCACACTACAATTCCATTCCTAATGTTTAAATTTTATTGCCTTTTTTCTGATATAACACAATCGCTTCACCTTAATGAGTCCTCTTCCTCTCCTACCCTAAAGAAAAATATCTAAGTCAAATCAAATGACCCATCTGACAATGTATACCACAATTCAAAAAGAGTAATAGTTGTTTGGGAGCAGTTAGGTGGCTTGGTGTTTAGGGAGCCAGACCTGGAGATGGTTTAAAATCTGTCCTCAGACACTTCCTAGCTGTGTGCTGAGGCAGGTCACATAATCCCAATCGCCTAGCTTTGGAAATGATCCGTAATATAAATTCTCAGGTAGAAGTTAAGGGTTTAAAAAAGAGAGAGACTAATAGTTGGTATAGTAAATAGGGCCTTGCTTATGAAATGGGAAAGATCTGAGTTTAAATTTGGATTCAGATCCCTACTAGCTTAGTGACTCTGTAACTCTCTTAACATTTGTATGCCTTAGTTTCCTCAACTATGAAATTAGGATAATAATAACTCCTACTTCACAGGCTTGTTGTGAAAAATCAAACAAGATAATATTTATAATCATAGTTATAATATAGTAGTTGATTAATAAATACTTTTCTCTTTCCCTCTGCCACCCCTAGATTTGTGTTCAGAATCTCTCAATTTAGAGGGAAAAGATCCAACGTCTAATTTTTCCTCTTCAATTTTTTTCTTCAGTCAGAGTCAACCAACATGAAAATGTTGTAAGGCACAAATTGAATGTGAAAAGATATTCCAATCTGTTCAGAAAACTTCATAAATGACCTATGTCCATGAGAGCCGTCAAATTTTCTCCCACTTTTTATCTGATAAACTAAGGCATAGATTTCATTTCAAATACTTATAAAAGAATCAATTAGATAGGAAGTATGTTATTGCCAAATAAACAAACTGGTTTCAGGGCCTGATGGGTTTGGCTAACGGTATTCCCATAGACACCCGAATTTGGGCTTCTCTGTCCTTGCCAACCAATGAATCATTTGGCTTTCCTTACTCAGTCTGGGCAACAAAATCCCTCTAGGAAAAAAAAAATTCTCTCATTAGTTGCCAACTTGCCTTGTTCTGTTTCTTTCACCCTAAGAAACTGCCTCCAATCTTCTCATAACACTCAGTGATTCCCTTTGACTGACTGATATTAACAATTGACATTTATGTAGCTCCTTAAAAAGATCTTTCCTCAATGCATCCCTGTGAGATAAATAAGGCAGATAGCATAATAATTAAGTACTCTAATAGACTTTTGATCTTATCAATAATATCTACCCATGCAAATCCCAATTCTTCCATGCCATCTATTCCTGTTGGATTTCTAAGCTTTTCCCATAAATCCTGTATGGGCCTTCTTCTGAATTTTTTAAAAGTGCAGTACTTGAATTGTATATGATATTGTTTATGTCTCTCCTCAAGAAGTAAAAATGCCAATTGTATGGATGGAGAAACTGAGCCTTAAGGACATGAACTGATTTTCCTGAAGTTATATAGATGAGAAATGATGGAGAAGACTCAAAACTGGGTCATAACAGTCTTTCAGATTTATGCCCTTTCTGTAATGCTGAGCTGATTCCTGGATGTTTCAGAGCACTAAATCTGGAGTCAGGAAAATCTAAAATCAAATCCAGCCTCAGATAATTATAGCTGGGTGATCTGAAATATGCCTTTTCTTTGCCATCTGTAAAATTGAAATTATAACACTACTTGCCTCCCAGAGTTGTTGAGATTAAATGAGATAATATTTAGAGAGAACTTTGAAAACCTTAATGCTATATAACTATTATTATTATTATTATTATTATTATTATTACTTCTCCATCAATGACCTCCATACTGCGTTCTATATGATGAGTCTTCAGTTATCAGGAAAGATAAATATTCCCACTTCCCTGATTCTTTGTTCTCCCGAAGCTAGATATTCTCTGTTAGACAATTTTGGTGTAGGGGATTTGGGCCATTAATTGTGGTAGAGAGGAAGGGGAGAAATAAGATAACGAAGAAATGAAAACTATAAGAGAAATTTGTTTAATTTCCAAGTTTGGCTTCATCCCTCTGTGGTATTTTCTGCGGTAATTCTTTTCTCTGGATGCAAGGAAAAAGGCATAGTGGTTTCCCCAGAAGACTTTTTTTTAGCATTTATTGATATTCATTTTTTAGAAAAGTTAACATGGTTACATGATTCATGCTCCTACTTTCCCCTTCACCCCTCGCCCTCCCCCCACCCATGGCTGATGTGTATTTCCACTGGTTTTAACATGTGTCATTGATCAAGACCTATTTCCAAACTGGTTTTAGTCGCATTGGTGTGGTAGTTTCGAGTCTACATCCCCAATCATGCCCGCCTCAACCCATGTGTTCAAGCAGTTGTTTTTCTTCTATGTTTCCTCTACTGCAGATCTTCCTCTGAATGTGGGTATCGTTCTTTACCATAAATCCCTCAGAATTGTCCTGGGTCATTGCATTGCTGCTGGTACAGAAGTCCATTACATTCAATTTTACTACAGTGTATCAGTCTCTGTGTACAATGTTCTTCTGGCTCTGCTTCTTTCACTCTGCATCACTTTCTGGAGGTCTTTCCAGTTCACATGGAATTCCCCAGAAGACTTTTGTCCTATAAAAAGCACCTCATACTTTGGAGCATTTTTTTTTTACCTCTCCACACTCCAATTCTAAAATTTAGAAGTTCTATTCCTGTAGAGGCAGCTAGGTGACTTGGTGGATAGAATACTGGGCTTGGAATTAGTAAGACTGATCTTCATAAGTTCAAACACAGTCTCTGACACTTACTAGTTTTATGTGCCCCAAGGCAAGTCACTTAACCCTATTTTCCTCAGTTCTTCATCTGCAAAATGGACTGGAGAAGGAAGGAGCAAATCACTCCAGTGTCTTTGTAAAGAAAACCTCAAACGGGGTGCAAAGAGTTGGACATGACGGGAACAACTGAACAATAAAAATGAAAATTCCCTTAGGATGTTGCTTTGTGCTAAGAGATAGTTAGCTAACTTGATGGCCTAAGCCTTGCTAATATTTTAGTTTATCTTTTAAAATCTGATATAACCCTCCTGGGATATACATCTGAACTTTAAGAGTTACTTTCTGAAAACTTGATTCCTTAAAACTTAAGAATGGTTCTAATTTAAGAAATTTCAGGAACCAAAGCCAATTTGTAGGAAACATATTTGGGGACAGATGGGCTTTTAGTTTCCCCTTAAATAATCTATGCAATATTTCTACACATTAGCCAGCACTGTTAACAATATAATATAAACTCCCAAATTGTTTGAATTGAAATAAGACTAATTACCATATATAAAAAGTTCTTAATTGTGGATGATCTGCTCTGGAGAGTACCATGAACAAAAAAATGGAGTGTGATGTGATGGAAAGAATACTAAATCTAAAGACAGGAGAGAGCCTCAAACTCAATCTCTATTAGTAGTTATGTGATCTTGGGCAAGTCATTCAAGCTTGTTAGATCTTAGATTCTTTTCCCTTGCAATCTAAGGGAGAGAAAAAAGAATCTTTACTATCCTAATTTCTAACTCTATCCCTTTCACAATTCCAGTAATAGCTTTGGTAGGCTGATAAGCAGGCAATAGGCATTTATTTAGTGTTTAGTATGTGCCAGGTGGCAGCTAAGTGGCACAATGGATAGAATGCCTTGGCTGAAGTCAAGAAGATAGCTTTTGTTGTTGTTCAGTTATCACCAATTCTTTGTGACCTCATTTGATATTTTCTGGGCAAAGATACTGGAGTCATTGGCCATTTACTACCCCAGCTCATTTTATAGATGAAAAAGATTATTTGGGCTGGATTTGAATTCAGGTATTCCCAACTCCAGGCCCATCCCTTTATTCACTGTTTGTCCTAGCTGCCCCAAGGAAGATATCTTCCTGAGTTCAAATCCAGTTTCAGACACTTCATAGCTATGTGATCCTGGGCAAGACACTTAATTCCGTTTGTCTTAGTTTCCTCATCTGTAAAACGAGCTAGAGAGGAAATGGCAAACCACACCAGGATCTTTGCCAGGAAAACCCCAAATGAGTTCACAAAGAGTCAGGCACATCTGAAATGACTGACCAAAAATATGTCCAGAACTGTTTCAATCCCTAAGGATTCAAAGACAAGCAAAAGGAATAACAGAGTCCCTACCCTCATGGAATTCATATTTTAGTAAGAGAAAACAATACATAAAAAAGGTGCGAAGAGTCTTGAGGGAAAGGTAACCATATTGGTGAGCAAGAGATAGATTTACAGAAAAGAGGGAAATATTAAAACAGAAAGGAAGGGAATAATGACTGGGTTGTGTCAATCTCCAAAATGAAGGAAATCATGAACAGCCAAAGCCAACCAAGATACTTCAGTTATAATGATGCTTCTTCTACTGCTGCAGCTAGCTTTCATTCCTTTGAAAGTCTTTAAGTGTGCAGAGTGCTTTCCTTGTTATTTCATTTGGATCTTGCAACCTGGGAGAAAAGTGTTACAGATATCATCCCTATGGTATAGATGAAGAAACTGAGGATTAGAGACAGGCAGTGTCTTGCCTATGATCATAAAGCTCATAAGTCTCAGGAATTGGAACTAGAACCCATCTTCCAGACTCCAAATCCTCCTCCTACATTTCCTTACAGTATTTGAAATCTAAATTGGACATGAAGTCAGATAGGTTTTAGTCTACTCTCAGATACTTACTGTATGATCCTGAACAAGTCATTGAACCTCTTTTAATCTTAGTTTCTTAAAATATAAAATGAGAATAATAAGAGAATCAGCTTCATAGAGGGAGGATCAAATGCAACATCATATTTAAAAATACTTTATAAAGCTTAAAACCTATCTATATTTGCTATTATTATTGATGTTACTGTTACACTATGAATCTTGTGTATATATAGTTTTTCTGGATCAAGTCGAGTTGCCAGCAAACATTTATAAAGTGCCTACTGTGTGCCAGGAACTGGACTAAGAACTGGGGAAACAAAACCAGGCAAAAAACAGTCCCCACACTCTAGGATCTCACACTCTCAAGAGAAGAGAGACAAGATGGAAACAAATATGTACATGTGAGATAAAAACAGGGTAAACTGGAGGGAAGCACTATCACTAAAAGCCTTTGGGAAAGACTTTCTGGAGACTAACAGTTTTAGCTGAGTCTTGAAGGAAGCCAGGGAAGCCAGGAGGCAGAGTTGAGGAAGAAGAGGGATCTGGATGTGGAGTTTAGTGACTGAAAATGCAAAGATTTAGGAGATGGACGGTTCTGTCCAGATGAAGAAAGAAACTACAAATACAGCAGGCAGACTGATTGACCTAGGATAGAGTGGGTGGATTTGGATTCATTTCATTGTTTTCAAGGATCACTGACCTATGACACATTTTGGACCATGATGGGTATTGATGCTGAGAAAGATCACAATTTGTTATGAAAACATGTAGATTCTTGTTATTTTGTAAAAGTGTTTCCTTCATCAGAATGAGACCTCCTTGAAGGCATGGCTTGCCTTTCTTTATATGCTCAGCACCCAGTAATGTGCCTGATACTTAAGAGTTTTATGAAAGACAAACTATTATGCTAAGGAAGGGGGTTGCTTCTATTCTTTAAAGTTTTAGGTTTACCTTCAGGAAGCTGTAAGAGTGTCTGGTGCACCATAAAGGACACACTTCTTTCCAACACACACAAACATACACACATCCATATTTAGTCCTACCCACATTTTAATGGTCAGTAGAGCAGCAGAGCTGGATTTAGTTTCCATCTGAAGATAGTGCCCTAACAAAGAACCATCAAATATCAATGTCCAGCCTTCCCTCATGTGGCTCAAATTCCACTGGGATCTGGTCACTCTTCATTTACCTCATGGAGAAGAAACGAGGAAAAAAGAGCAGATGGCATGGGGAGGGGGTAGGGAGAGACTCTGAGAGATAAAAGAAAACAGCCAACAAACACAAGGAAAGAAAAAGGCAGCCACCAAATCATGAAATGATGGGCTCGCTAATTAAACAAATGAGTATGTGCCTGTATACAGAAATCAATTTGTTTCAAAAGAGAAGCTAATCTGTCAAACCTGGTTATACCAGTCATTTGAACCAAACCACTGACTTTAAAAATTGTCATTTCTTCTTTCCGTTTTTGTCCTCAAGCTGATGAGAATAATCTTTTCTGTGTGTGTGTGTGTGTGTGTGTGTGTGTGTCTTTGTGTGAGTGTAAGTGGGGAGGGCACAGTAGATAAAGCCATACAGTCCCAAATTACAACAGCTTTGTAGCATGAGTAACCTTCATATTTTTTAAACTATATTTTTCAAAGATGATTCTTCTCTCATGGGAAAAAAAAAACCCACAGACTTTTGGTGTGCAGTGACAGGAAGAACCATAGCAGGGTAGTGTCAGAATATCTATGAAAAGAAGTCGATTCATACCAGTGTAGCTGATTCTACGGAGGACTGAAGGACGTTCCCAATGTGAAACTGTGTTTTACAACTACAGGGATAAAAATTCAGGCAAAGAAAAGTAAAAATGATGAAAGTCAATGCGATGGAGGCTGCTAAAAATTTGCCTTGTTGTGGCTTTGTTGGTCATTGCTCACCGCGCTACTTTTAGGAGGAAAGAAAAATGTGAGTCCCTTTCACATTCATCTGTCACAGGTACCGTTCTACAAAAGGTGGAAAGAAGTAGTGATCCTATAATCAGTCTGTATACACATACAATAGGAAAGCAGTTTGGAAACACAGCAGCAGGCCGAGGCAATGAAGGCCTGTTATAAAGGGGGCTGAGCCTCACCGCTGAGATGAGTGAGTGCCTGGCTCCAGAGAAAGGGAAGAGGCGACTGACTCTTCCTTTGTGTGTGTACTCTCGGGTGCCTGGCGTACACCTCTACACTTGGCAGGGAGTCACAATCAATTGTCTAGACAAACAGGGCTCACTCTGCCACCATCACAGAGAAATGAACTTGTGATAGCCCTTGCAGAGTTCAACAGAAGAGAAACTCTTGCTATGGCAGTAACAGATGAAATCAGCTTCTATTTGAGATGGAAAAGGGACTTGAACCTTCTGTGATTTCAGTTCTGCTTGATCTTATCAGTGCTTTAGGTCAGAGAGGTATATTTAGAAAAATGAAAAAGGGGCACCAGGAATTTATGATTACGATGATTACTTTAAATAAATTTATTTTGGCATGCACTTATCATCTATCTTATCCTATAATCTATCTTTCATCTCTCACTCTCTATCTCCTCATTGAATCAAAAAGTAAAACACTAAAAACAAGCAAAAAAATCATCTTAAACCTACATAGTCCTGCCACACCTGAAAATATGCATTTCTCTCTGCATTTTAAGTTCCTCACCTTTCTAGAAGGAGGTGAGTGGAATTATTTATCCACCCACTATTTAACACAGTATACTAAATGTTTAATAAGAAATTTACACACATGACTTTTTTTTAAAAAATAACCCTTTTCTTGATTTTCCTTCTCTATGTAATTAGACATGAGGCCATGAAAAGATAGCTGCCATAGTTTATACATTCAAGTTCAGGTACAATTTTCCCATATATTTATTCATAATGCCTTAAAATATTATCACCTTTTATCACTGTGGGTGTGTGTTTTACTAATTCATTCATTCAAAAAGCTTCAATTAAGTGACCACCATAAATCAGATACTGGGTAAAATATTGGGGATACTAAGGTTTAAGCTGCACTTAAGAAACATACATTCCACTGAGGGAATGCTGGCTGTAACTTCTTCAAGATTAAAGTTGCTTTTATGAGTTTTTATGACCATAACAATTCATTAACTCGTTACCAAACTTCTGGGGATGAATTTCCCTGCATTTAGGTAGACTGAACCATCAATGACACACAGTTGGTCAGTGAACTCTTTTCAGTTTAGTAGGACTTGGAAAAGCTTGTGTTTCACTGGAATTTGAAAGAAGTAGAATTGAGAGAACATTGTATATAGCAACAGGAATATTTGTTTGAAGAATGACTTGTCTATGACCACCTCCAGAGAAAGAACTGATAAATAGAAAGAAGCAAGAGTTTTATACATATATACATGGATATACACATCTATATATACATATAGATGTATATATGTATGACAAATTATGCCTTCTCTAGTGTGGAGAGGGGAGGAAGAAAGGGAGATGCCTAGGAATTTCAATATAACAAAAATAATGAATAAATTATTTTTTTAAAGCAAGGCATATTCCCATACTACAGAGACTTTGGGATAGGGCTATAATGCACACCTTATACATGGAAGGTATTCTGGAAATGCATCTTAAAATAAATTATAAAAGCTTCATATTCTGCATATAGTGAGCCCATAAAGAAACTCTTATTTTCTTGCTTTGGGAACTCCTAACACAGTTTTATATAATGCATCCATAATGTATTGTATTAGGCAGCTGTCTGAAGCTTAGAGAGGTTAAGGTTAAGATTCTTTGCACAGGCTATTCCTCCCTTTCCCTCGTCACTATGTATGGAATATACTTTTTCCTTACTTTTGCTTTTTAAAAACCCATTCCCTTCAAAGGTTAAATCAAGGACATCTTCTGCATGAGGTATTTCCTGATTATCCCAACTGCTTTTCTATTTACTCTCTCCACAAAAATTAATTTGTATTTATTTCATTTTGCATATAGTTTGTATATTATTATACACATGAGGAAGATTGAGGTTTAAATCCTGCCTTTGACAGTGTGAACACAGACAAATCACTCTTGGAGCCTTGGTTTCCTCCTCTGTTAAATGGTAAATGTTCATGTTGTGACTCCTGATAGAATATAAACTTTCTGAAAACAAGAGTTGTTTCATTTTTGTTTTTGTCTATTTAGTACCCAACATCATGCCTAGCAGATATTACTTAATACATAAATACTTCACCCAGTGCTTGGCACATAACAGATACTTACATATCTATTGGCCTGACTTACTAAAAGACTTGCTCGTGGACAAATAGCTAATAAGTGTCAGAGGCCCCTTTTCTGTTCCTCACATGAGACATTCTATCTCTGTGGTCTCTGGCCATTTTCACTGACTTCCCTATCCCTCGAATTCTCTTCCTTCTTTTCCTCTGTTTCCTGGCTATCTTCAAGTTCCAGATGAAATCTCACCTTCTAAAAGAAACCTTTGTGGATCTCCCTTAATTCTAGTGTCTTCACTCTCTTTTTTACTTCTATTTCATCTTGCTTATGACTTGTGTGTACATAGTTGTTGTCTCCCATTAGATCTGAAGCTCCTTGAGATCAGGAACTATAATTTGCCTTTCTTTGCATTCCCTGGGTTTAGCACAGTGTCTGGAACTTAGTGGATACTTAATGGTTTTTGTTCTTCATACTCAAAGAGATAAAAATGGCATCATTATGTTTGGGTCATTGGATAGTGTTTAAGGCTGGCCAGACCAACATAACCTTGGCACAAATAGCAAATATGAACATTTGGGATGGAGAAGTCTCTCAATTTGTGCTGCTCATGGTCTTTTTGCATTACTGTAGTTCTTCTTTTCTTATAGAGCACAGTGCTTTCTTTGATGCAATTGGTCCTATGCCAGTGACTCTCATATCTCACCATCAGTATCAAAGTTCTTCAGTTCTTCAGAGAGACCCTTAAAGTGTCTTTGTACCTCTTCCTCTGACCTCTGTGAGAGTATGTTTCTTGTTTGAGTTCCTCATAAAATAGTCTTCTAGACAATGTGTTTGCCATTTAAACAACATGACAAAGAAAGAAGCAAAAAATAGTTTTATACATATATACATGGATATACATATATGTATGACAAATTATGCCTTCTATAGTGTGGAGAGGGGAGGAAGAAAGGGAGATGCCTATCATCAGAGTTGTGTTTTCTACAGTCATTTGAATGGTTGGCAGTTCAGCTTGAGAAAGGACCGCAGTGCTTAATAAATGCTTATTGACTGACTAACTGACTTGAATCTGGGAATATCTCACTGTTTCACTCTGTTTGCAATGAAATGTTATCCCTTATGCATACATAGAACCTTGAAAAGCATTTACTGAAAAACTTAATGAATCAGATGAAAATTCCTTCTATTTTTTTTATAAAAGAAATGTACCAAATTCTACTGCAGAAAAGTTTTGAGGGTAATGTTGTCAGGGAAACTTTCAGAGACTTGATATCACTGCTTTGTCCTTCTTCACCCTGAGAGGCATCCTGGTAAAAATGGAGGTTGGCTTAGCAATAAATTTTCTGATAAGGAAATAAATATGGCTTAGTAGATGAGAAATTGAAAACTACTCCAGGCAAAAGAAAGGGCAATTCAGTGACAAAAGTGAGAGACAGAAAATAAAAAGGAAAGCTGAAAGAAGGTTAGAGTGAATGGTTTTCCTTTGCCCTAGAATAACCTTTCATTGTCCATCTGACAAATTGAATCTATTCCATTCTCCAAATGTCTCCTTAAGGCCCAAATCTGTCCATATGGCCCAGGAATCAACTCAATAGTGCTGAACCTGCTACACTGATTCCCCCCTCTTCCCTGCCACCTTTGCCCTACCAGTATTTCTATCCTTTCTCCTCCTCGGCTGTGTCTGGTATTTTATGTCAAATTCAGATGATATGCTCAGTAAGTAGGGAATGTATTTGTGTTATGCTCCAAAGACTGCCCAGCACATTTTGGGATTCACCACCCATTAAATCATAGTCATGCTAACATGGGCTCAAGGGAAAAGCAGGAATATGAATGCAAATTAAAAACTCAAGAAATATAGATGCTAGGCTTTCCTTACCATTCATCACAGAGAATCATAGATTTAGAAATAGAAGAAATCACAGAAGCTATGGAGTTAACTCACCTCATTTTATAAATGAGAAAGCTGAAGCATAGAGATGTTATTCGTCTTGCCCATTTATATATATAGTAAAAGCCTGAGATAGGATTTAAACACAGGTACCTCTGAGTCCAAGTCCACAACCAAGTCTACTACAAGGTTTAGAAAAGTCACAGAAGTGTCTCTGTGGCCTGAGCATTCAGAAACTGAGAAACTAAGTCTCAGGCTAAGGGATGAAGCATCATACATTCTCAATGAGCATCTTAATTACTGTTCAAAGGGTCCAATATAGGACTTGGCAACAGAGTCTATAATGAAGCATCAATAATTACTCTTATTGGGGACAGCTGGGTAGCTCAGTGGATTGAGAGCCAGGCCTAGAGATGGGAGGTCCAAGGTTCAAATGTGACTTCAGACACTTCCTAGCTGTGTGACCCTGGGTAAGTCACTTGACCCCCATTGCCTACCCTTACCACTCTTCTGCCTTGGAGCCAATACACAGTATTGTTTCCAAGATGGAAGGTAAGAGTTTTAAAAAATGTAATTACTCTTATCTGCCTATAATAATTTATAGTTGAGGTTTTTGTATTATTACTATTTCATTATTACTATTTGTCATTTACTATCAAAAATCCATTCCCTCTTATAAGAATAAAATACTGCATGGATCTTCATGCTGGATAATCCAAAGGCCAGTATTCCCTTAACCCTCAATAAGGTATAAATTTGAGTTAACATTGTTCAATGAAAGTTGATAAGGGGAGAAGATTCAGAATGTTTGTTCTTCATTAATACAAGTTTGGCGTGTTAAATCCCCCAAGTGTTGCTTTACAAGCCTTCAGATTAAAAATTAATTACAACAATTATCAACAAATATAAAAAGTCAAGAAAATAATACAAGCCCATCTGTCTATTTGACTTTGGGAAGCACAGAACAGTGGCAACAGCTGAAAATTGCCATCTTCCTGAGAGCTCAAAAAAGTGTTCCTTAGATGAGCAATAATTCTGACTTGATACATAAACTCTTGATTTCCTTTAGTAACTCACTGTTTATACCTATGACAAGGGGCTTAACCTCTAAACAAAGCGGGGGGGGGAAGCATCAAAAAGGGAAATGTAAAACTCCTTCGTGCCCAGTTTTCACTTACCTTTTAGATAGACCACACACAAGAAGAAATGAAAGACATGCTTCACCAGCACAAGCATGTTGTCTCAAGTCAGGTGGAGAAGTGGTGGCAAAATGGAGTAATCTGACAGTCCAGTTTCTGGTTTCTTTAAAGGCAGACATTGGAAGGAGTTTGGTACTCCAGCCTCCAGTCTTCTGATCAGAGGGAGAGGAGTCAGAGGGAAGTGGTGTCAGTCATGGCTTGTATTAGCAGAATGGTTTTGAGATTGAGTGATGAGCTTATCCTGGGAGGCCCATATTGTCTGCAGTTGAAACCAGGAAAAGGAGATGCAAAATGGGGTGAATGGATGATCAGGGTGTTAGCAGTGTCAGAAAAAATGAGAACATATATATATATACACATGTGTATATATATATATGTATATGAGTTGTTAGTGCTAGAATCTGGATGACTTGACAACTAATTGAATATGAACATGATGGGGGATGAGAGAATGAGGAATCAGGGATTACACCTAGGTTTTGAGTCTGTATGACTGGAAGAATAGTGGTGTCCTCAACAGTAAATTAAGATAAGGAAAATTAAGATTATAGTGAGGAGAATTCTTTGGTGGGATAGATAATGAGTTTGCCTGTGTATATATTTTTGAGTTTAAGGTATATATAAGCTATACAAACCAAGATGTATAAGGGGCAGTAGGATGTGCAAGATTAGAGGTCATGAAAGAGGTTAAAGACCCAACTATGCTCTAAATTTATGATTTTATGATTTTATGATTTTCTGGTAACCAGAGAGAAGACAATACTTGTTTGATACTTCCATCCCAGAGGAACTTACAACTAGTCTGGACAAATGCAGGATTTCCCAGTTAGCTTCTATCAATGGCACTCCATGGATAAACTTAGAATAGGCATCTGTTGTTGTTAGACAGTATAGTATAATCTGGAGTGTTGTTCCTAAAGTCCAGAAGTCCTAATTTTAGATCCCCCCTCTGATACTTTCCTACCAAGTGATCATGAGTCTAGTTTTTAACCTTTATTAATCTCAAGTCAATTCTAATGTCATAGATCAAAGGAGGGTTTTGATCTGCGAGAATTGGAAGTTTCTGTCCGAATGAAATTATTACTTCTTGATACATTCAGATAGGTATTTGATGAAAAAAGTGTTAAATTTTTTAAAAAGATTCTCTGAAAGCCATCAATTCTGTCAAATCTTTTATTTACTTCTCATAATCCATTGATACACATCTTCAACAAATTCTATCTAAGATATGAGGCTCATGAAGATTTCATTTTGTTGACATTTAGATAAAAATGAGCCACTGCAAACCATGGAATCAGAGTTAATGAGTTAAAACTTTATTGCCATTTGAGGAAAAAAGGAAACTTTGCAGTAGAATACTTATACAAATTAAGTTTTTGTGCTAAAGTTATTCTACCCCTGAACACTGAATCTCTTGAATACTAAGTATATGTAATTAATGAAGAGGACAACTAGTAAATATGTCAGAAACAATCGAACTATCTTTTTTAAATGTATGCCAAATGTACCCACTAGAATGCAAATGAGCATTCAGAAGCAGGTGATTAAGTTCACCAAAGAACACCTTTAGTGATAGAAAGAATTATATCTAGAAGAGAATACTTAGAATTTTAATAGGTTTTCTTTGTGAGAAAACTTAAATTGCAATGTGGGTGACACTCAGTTTCCAAGTAAGGGTACAATTCCAACCTACTGCATAGTATTCATACCCTTCATACATACAGCTGAAGTAAATGAGCGCTCACCTTAGTTTTAAAAACTTAGTAATAAAGAAGTCAAAGATGCTAAAGTCATCAACACATCTTTCCAATAAGATACATGATTGGAGTATTTGGTAAGACAATTATAGAGTGAAATTTTTAACCCTAATTTTTTTTTTAATTTTAAACCCTTAACTTCTGTGTATTGACTTATAGGTGGAAGATTGGTAAGGGTAGGCAATGGGGGTCAAGTGACTTGCCCAGGGTCACACAGCTGGGAAGTGTCTGAGGCCAGATTTGAACCTAGGACCTCCTGTCTCTAGGCCTGGCTCTCAATCCACTGAGCTACCCAGCTGCCCCCTTAACCCTAATTTATTGTGGGAACTTTAAGAAGCAGTTGAATTTCATAGGGTTCCATTTCTTCCTTGACTGAGAAAAAGGTTAGATTGCAGAGGTATTTTAAAGATTAGTTTTAAATGTTCACTCAAATAATATACATGAAAGGATAATAAGCACTGTCAAAAAAATCAAATGTTTTACAATAGGTTCTCTATTAATGGTGAGCTCAATTTGCTTCCTGTGTTTTATGTTTTAAAAAGGTATCTCTCCTAATTCATAACATTTCTACTTTGTAAATGGGGGAAATTCAACACACTGAACCCAGTGTTCTGAACAAAGTTAACAATATAGTATAGTGGAATGAACAGGGAATTAAAAATAAAAAAAGATTTGCATTTGAGATTTGAGAAAGAGTGAACAGGACAAAAAGCCCTGGACACACTCAGAATTTTAGTAGGAAGATAAAATGGAAAATAAAAGAGGGCCATACTAATAATTGGAAAACTGTTTGAGACTCTCATGCAGAAAAAGAGTCTAGAGTCAAATTTATTTTCACTTTGCACTGGAAAGATTTTGCTAGAGATAGCTTCTTCATATTGTTTAGGGTGGTAGAAGGACGTGGGATATTCATCCATTATAAAACTGTATTAATTGACTCCTTGTTATTGTGCTTCCAGTCCTAAATAATTGTGACAAACTAGAAGTTTGCCAAGGCAGTTAACATTAAGGGATATCCAGGTGTGATGGGCTACCTGACTCAAGACAACACCCTGTTAGTTCAATTTCAATGCTGAAACAAAATGAGGAGTTTGTAACTCATTAAACAGTTAACAAAAGGAAGTTTACTTAGCTATAACATTGAAAGGATATTCAAGGGAACAGCTAGGTGACTCAGTGGATTTAGAGGCAAGAAGTACTGAGTTCAAATCTGAACTCAAGCACTACCTAGCTGTGTGACCCTGGGCAAATCTCTTACCCCTCCATCCCCAAACCCCATTGCCTACCCTACTACTCTTCTGCTTTGGAATCAGTTCTCTAATAAGGAAGTTAAGGGTTTAAGAAAATAAAAAAAGGAAAGGATATTCAACAAGGATACTCCAGCATTTGCTTTAGAAAAGTACAGTCTCCATCTTCCCCTTTTCTTTATATGTTCATCAGGGCAAGATTTAGTAACTAGCATAGACAACTATCAAGTCTGACGGATCCTAAATCTATATAGGTAGAACTTTTTATTACCTTAAGTGAAAAGGAAACCACATTAATAAGGGGATAGGCTACCAAGAATGGGGAAAGCCAGCTTGAAGCTTAGTCCTCTGGACCAATCAAGTCTCAAAATAGTTTTTTTGCCTATCAAGCAAAAACTAGATTAATTTGCTTAGGTGATGAAGTTAGAACATTGACCCTACCACACCTGGAAATCTAGATATCAATATCAACAAATACAAAAATCAAAGGATTGAGGATCTTACATTAAATAATCATGTTTGGAAAGGGAAATTTTGCAATATCCTGAAAGAATATGTTTCTTCTGTTTTCTATGGCACCAAATAATTTTTAAAAATGTATGCGAAGCAACTGGTGGCACTCCTCAACCGCTCCCCCCCCCCACAACAAACATACATCTCCTATATATACACTCATAGAATGAGATCCACAAAGAATGGATCTTTCAGGTTTAAGGCACTCTATAAGTCCACATTCCTTAATCCCTATCAAAGAATTCACCTTTATTAGTCAATAAAAGGACAGAATTACTTCAAACTAAAGGCATTATTGAAATAGTCTGGGATTTTAGTTTAGTTTAGTTTTGTTTTCAAATCACAACAGAATATTTCTCCCATAAAACTAGAGTGTGCTTCTGTCCATGTATTCACAATACTAAAAATACATGAATGGTAGGATGAATACACATACATAAAAGACACATGTGGAAAGAGCAATAGTAATGAAAAGATATTATCATATTATTTTTAACTAAAAAATATCTTTGGATTTTTTCTTGCTCAATTCTTATAATTGCTTTGAACCAAAAAAGACCCTTTCCTCAAACTCCTCCATATTTCTCCCTCTAGAACCTTGAGATAAGAAGTCTCTCATCACCAATAAAAATGCTTATTATAGATACCAAAGCTCTTTGGAATAAAGAGGAGTCCTACCAGATAGCTGAGGAATCACAACCTAGTTTATTATAAGTATTCCATATATCTCATAGTTTTAATCTCTAAGGGCTAGATTAGAAAAACAAATAGCAATTATTGGTTCAACAACTATCAAACAACTCTGATCTGAGGCTCCCTGGTTTTCTGATGTTAAGCTTCTTTTTTTCATAGAATTAAATAAGAAAACAGACAAAAATTCATAGAAGCAAAGTTAATGAGTAAAAGATGGATAGCAAGGTCAATGTCTCTTCCATCTGCTTAATCTCATTCCTAGCTGCCATTAACATACTAGTTGGAGGTTTGTGAAGTATGATATATTTGATCTTCTGTGAAGTACTGTTCCAGTTTTAAAGGTGAGGAAATTGAGTCTGAGAGATTAAATGAATAGTCCAAGGTCATAGAATTAGTGTGTCTGAGATGGGATTTGAACTCATGAGTCTTCTGATTCAAGGCCCAGCACTTTATCACCTACCCCAAGATATAGTGCCAGCCAAAATCTAAGAGGGCTTTGACTCATCCTCACCAATATACATAAATATGCAAACGTGTCTTTATTCAAGAATGAGAAAGTGAAAGGAAGAAAGTTACTCTGTTCTTCAAATCATCATGGAGAATGAAGTGTTCCTTGATAACATGAAAAAATACTTCATATGAAAAAGTAAAGAAAAAAAAGGTATACAAAGGATCAGATGAAATGCTAATCCATATCTATAGATTGAAGGATATAATAACATGAAATAGAGAAGGAACGAAGAAGGACCACTGAGGAATTTTGAGTGCATTAGATATGAGGCTCTTCCTACAAGGAGAGAAGGAAGTCTATTTGAGCCCTTTAGGAAGAAGCATCTTCATGTACTTCATGGGGTGATAATGTGTAGCCACAGATGCCATCAGGAGAGAGATAATCAAGTAATAGTCAGAGGAAGATGAGAAAAGTAATGGTTTTGGGTGACTCCCTATTGAGGAGTATCAAGTGAGCTATTTGTTGACCTGACAACAGATAGAAAGAACTCTGAGGTATTCCCGGGGGATAGGTATGGCATGTGATGAAAAAGCTCCTGAGATTTGTCAGACTTGACAACCATTACCTAGTCCTGATGGATTCAGGCACAAATAATGTCTCCCAAAGGAATATAGAAAATATCGTGAAAAACTGTGTAGTCCTGGGCAAAAAACTGAAGACCTCAGGGACATTTTTTTTATCTCTGCTGCCAATTGAAGGTAGGGATTTCTAACAAGAAGGGATTATTAGGAAAATAAACTACTAAAAAGATTATGTTTGAGAATATTTAGATTTCTAAACCTTGGCTTAAAATATAGTAAAATGAGTTCTTTATTTAGGGATAAAGTACTCTAAAGAAGGGTCAATAAAATATATATTGTCTGAATTTTTAGGAATGAAGAGGATTTTAAATTCAATTCCAAAGGAGAAATTATAAAATACTCATTTTCCTCAAAGTCTGATAATATAGATGGCAAAAGAAAAACAAAACAAAACACACACACACACACACACACACAAAAAAAAAACAGGAAAAACCCTAACAAAAATAATTCACATGAAACAAAAAAACAAGCCAACAGGAAAGGCCTTTGGGCAACTCTCCACAACTGCATACAATATGTGTAATCAGTAGGAAGAAGTAGAGATCCCAATGCAAAAAGGATAATTTGACTTCATAGAAAAACTTAATGAGATGGAATTCATGAATAGAATTTGGCCCGAAGAGGTAAACTTTATCTGAAAGGAAAAGAATATTTAAATAGAGTACTATAATGGCATTACATATTAAAAGACATATGGTGATAACAGGAAAATACATACTATATGATAATACAGGTACAACTTATATCATATTACCTACCATCTGGGAGAGGGAGAAGAGAGAGAAGAAAAGAGACAAAAAGGAAATAGTTTTTTGGATATAGGTAATGTGAAAATTTGTTTGTTATGCATATGCACATTTATTATGATTTATTATATATTAAAATAAAACCTATGTAATATATTATTGTTATGGTGCATATTATATTATGTTATCTATAAAAAGAATATACAGATAGGTCCCATTTTATTAAAATAATGAATCCCATAACATGGTTGCATGATTTGAGTTTACGCTATTTGGAGTTATATTTAAATTGATTCTAACATCAATGGAAATATATAATGAGAATTCAAATAATGTGACCACTTAACAGGACTTGTTATTTTTAATAATTGGGACCTAGCTGTGGGTAAATCCAGAACCCAGATGGGGAAACATGGTAGAAGATATTTGCATAAAGGTCAGCAAAGATAGAAATAGAAATAATATTTTGTTATTCTATAGTCAAGCTGTACAGAAGAAAGAAGTAGAGTTTGAGAAACAGATGACAAACCTGGTACAGAGGCTTGACATAGTAGGAATGAGACACTGAAGCTTTCATTGTTATTCCATTATTTCAATCTGGTCCAGCTCTTTGCAACCCCATCTGGAGTTTTCCTTGCAAAGAGACTGGAGTGGTTTGGCATTTTTTTCTCCAGCTCATCTTAGAGATGAACTAGGCAAACAGGCTAAAGTTACCTGCCCAGAGTCACACAGCTAGAAAGTGTCTGAAGCCAATTTTATCACTTACTTTTATTATTCTATTGGCCAATCTCATAGGTGTAAGGTGGTGCTTCAGAGTTGTTTTAATTTGCATTTAAAAAAATGAGTTGGAATGTTTTTTCAACTGAAAACTTCTCCTTCTTTTGTTAATTGGGGAATGACATGTTCTTATAAATTTGACTTAGTTCTCTATCAGCTTGGGAAATTAGATCCCTTATCAGAGAAATTTGCTATAGTTTTTCCCCAGTTTGTTGTTTCCCTTCTGATATCGGTTATTTTGGTTTTGTTTGTACAAAAATTTTTTTAATTTAATATAATCAAAATTATTCATTTTACATTTTGTAATGCTACCTATCTCTTCTTTGGTCATAAGTTCTTACCTTCTCCATAGATCTGCATGGATAGATGATCTTAGCAATCTAGTGTTTGATAAAGCCAAAGACCCCAGTTTTGGGGATAACAACTCACGATGTGACAAAACTGCTGGGCAAATTGGAAAACAGCACGACAGAAACTAGGTATAAACCAATATCTCACACTCTATACTATACAAAGATAAGGTCAAAGTGAGTGTATGATTTAGACATAAAGGGTAGTATCTTAAGTAAATTAGAGGTATAGAAAATAGCTTACACGAGATGGTATCTTAGAGTTCTTTTAATTTGCACTTTTCTAATAAAGAGTCATTAAGAACATTATTTTTCATCTGACTATTGGTTGCTTTGCTTTCTTCTTCTGAAAACTCTCTCTTCCTATCCTTTCATCATTTTTCAGTTGAGGAAGGACATTATTCATTACTTTTTGAAGAATAATTTCATTCTTCAAAAAAAATAGAGAAAATTACAAGAGCAGAGAATAGGAAGCTATTTCTCTGGGCTTTACTTTTATCTGAATGGAACATCTTATCGCTAAATTATAAGTCATGAGAACCTTCATGAGAATAGAATATTCCATCTTAGAATTTGTGGCAGTGGAGGGAAAGTCAAGTGCACTCTAATATATGTGCTATATTTTTGCTAGGGTAATTTTGGAAGCTTTGGAGATATGATACATAGAATGATTTGGCCTAAAACTCAACAAGGGAAGATGTTCCATTAGGAACAGACACTTAAGAATTAAATCAGGATGATAAAAATAGAGTTGATTCTAATAAGAAGGTGGAGAAGTATATGTCCAAAAAGACCAATTTGGATGCTCAGCGAGAGAACTCACTTTTCAACTCAGGTTGGAAAAAATACATATATATTGAAAATGAAATTACAGGCAAGTATAAATGATGAATAAAAAGAGCAATTTTTCCTGTTATAGTAACACTTAAAGTTCAGAATGTTCTGAAGTTGGAAATGAATGTTAAAGACAAAAAAGAGTGTTAAAAAATCCTTCAGTTGGTGCCAAGGAGAAGATAAAAAATGGACCAAACTGTACATGAGGTAAAAGAGATAATGAAAATGAGTGATGGTGAGAATGAAAAATAATCGAATAGTGTTCTGTTTTCTTTAAAACTCTTTCAGCTGAGTGAGAGGAGAGAACACCCTTAGCTCATTGTTGCTTTTCATTACAAAAGAATCATTGTAACCAAACTTCAGGAACCATTGAAACAATTTCACTCTTCCCCAGGCAGGATTATTTTGTTCCATTCTAGGCATCATATTTTAGATAAAGCCATAAGAGAGGTGAGTAGAAGGTGAGGAAATTTAGTAACAAATGGTAGATAACTTTTTTCTATGTGACTATAAAAGAGAAGAGGGGTTTGGGGCAATATTTTATGGAGTCGATGGATTCAAATTATGGTTTTATCTTTTTTGTTTGTTTTGTCTTTTGGATGGGAAAGTCTGTATATAAGAGCCACAGGAAAAGAACCAGTAGTAGGTAAGAAGAAAAAAAGATGAGAAAGCAGGAAATAGTCAAAGATGCCATAAGAAATGTAATAAAGGACATAAATAAAGGGTTCCAAGTAGTCAAGTGAAAAGAGAATAAATATGTGAAATCATTAAGTGTAACAAGGAAACTATTCATAAGTAGAGTACTCCTCTGTAAATTACATATTTATTTGCCTAGAGAACTAAGGCAGTTAAGAAACTTTCCCAGAGTCACATAGCTATAATACCCCAGAGAAAAAACTTGAACATAGCTTTGTGAACATCTCTTTCCACTATGCCACATTACCTTCCTAGTAGCATGTATGTGAAGGAGAAATAAAGAGAAATAAAACTTTTTCATGAGAAGTTAAATAATTAAACTCTGCAATTTAATATTGTTCTCTAGAATACTAAATAAGTAAAATAAATCAGTATTACCATATCCAGACCCTTAAGGGGGAAACATTAACATGTAATAATTCAATAAAATAATTCACATATGATAATACACATATAATGCAATCTCAGCTTTACTCAGACATAGTCTAGAATCCTTTGTCTACTCTCTCTACCTTAATCCCAGACTTTAGTAAACTAGAATTGTCTTCGTCTTAATAACTCACCCCAAACCAAGCTTGTTCTACCTGAGAGAACATTCCAGCTAATTTCCTTCTTTTCCAGTAAACTTCAATAATTTTCTTTTTCCTTTTTTCTCTCATCAACAGATGCATTCTTGTATCAAGAATTATCTATCTCCCCCATGCCCATGCTTGCTTTTAACAAATGGGAGGAATCCATGGTATTTTCAATTTCAACATTCATAAGTAACGTCTGTAACAGCAATCTATCCAATGATGTGCCATAATAGAAAATACTGGCTTAGAAGTCAGAAGACTTTGAATTCCCTGATTGTCCTTACTCTCAGAATGTGACTAGCTTATCTTTTCTTTTCTGTCCCCCAAGACATTTAAATCTGGGCCAGTCCCTTTTCTTCTCTGAGCTTGAATTTTCTCATTCTTAAAAAAAAAGTGGTTTGTATTAGGTGACTTTTTAATTATTATATTTGTTTTTATTTTTTCCCCACATCACCTATCAATACAATTTTAAATATTTATTTTCTGATATTTTGCAATCCATGTTTTCTCTTCCTCTTCCACCCCTCCCCCTTTTCAGGAAGGCAAGTAATGTGATAGAGATTATACACATATTATCATATAATACATATTTCCATGTTTATCATGTCAAAGAAAACATACTGCTTTCACTAGAGAAAATTCATAGAGGAAATAAAGTAAAGAATATGCTTCAATTAGCATTAAGACTCCATCTGTTCTTTGGCAAAGGATATCCGTTTTTTGTTTTTTTTTTTTTTTTTTTTGTCATGAGACTTGGAGTTGTCCTGAATCCTTGCCTTGTTGATAATAGTTGTCAGTAACAGTTGATCCTCATACATTAATTTTGTTTCTATGTACAGTGTTCTCCTTGTTCTGATACCTTTATTTGCACAAATTCATACCAGTGTTTCCAAGGATTTTTTAGTGATCACCTTATTTGTCATTTCTTTTGGCACAATATTATTCCATTATAAGAACATAATAAGCTTGTTTAGCCATTCACCAATTGATGGATTTCCCTTCAGTTTCTAGTTTTTTGCCACCACAAAAAGAACTGTTATAAATATTTTGTAAAAATAGTTTCTTTTCTTCTGTTTTTAATCTCTTTGGGACACAGACCTAGTAGTGGTATTTCTGAGTTAAAGGGTATGTACAGTTTGATGGCCCTTTGGGCATGATTTCATATTGTTCTCCAGATGGTTGTATCAGTTCATAGTTCCACCACTAGTGCATTAGTGCCCTGATTTTTCCACATCCTCTCCAATATTTATCATTTTATTCTTCATCATGTTAGCCAGTCTGATGGTGTGAAGTGGTACCTCAGAGTTATTTTAATTTTCATTTCTATAATAAACAGAGATTTGAAGCATTTTTTCACACAACTAAAAATAGATTTTTTTTTTCATCTGACAATTACCTGTTTATTTCCTTTTACCATTTCTCAATTGGGAAATGCTTTCTTTTTCATATAGATCTGATTCAGTTCTTTATATGTTTAAAAAATTAAGTCTTTGTCAGAGAGACATTCTATAAAGATTTTTTTCAGATTATCATTTACCTTTTAATCATGGTTGCATTGTTTTTGTTTGTGCAGAAACTTTTAAAAAATTTAATGTAGTCAAAATGTTCTATTTTACATTTCATTGTGTTCTCTATGTCTTATTTTGACCTAAATTCTTCTCCTATCCACAGGTCTCACAGGTAAACTATTTTGTGCTCCCCTACTATGCTTATAGCATCATCCTTTATTTCTAAATCATGTTGCCTTTTTTACTTTATTTTGTTATAGGGCATGAGGTGTTGGTCTATGCCCAATTTCTGCCATACTGTTTTTTAGTTTTCCCAGCAATTTTTGTCAAATAGTGAGTTCTTCTAAAAGCTTGGATATTTGGATATGCCAAATTCTAGGTTACTATGGCCATTTACCATTGTGTGTGGAGTGCCTAATTTATTCCATTGGTCCTCCATTCTTAGACAGTATGAGATTGCTTTGATGGTTGACATTTTATATTATAGTTTGAGATTAAGTACAACTAAGCCATTTTCCTTCATGTTTTTAAAATCCTTTTGATATTTCTAGATCTTTTGCTCTTCCATATGAATTTTGTTATTATTTTCCAGAATTAGGTGATTTCTTAAGTGCCTTCTTTTACAGAAATCATATTACTTTACACATAGTTGATAAGAATTTACTTATTCCGGGGGCAGCTGGGTAGCTCAGTGGAGTGAGAGTCAGGCCTAGAGACAGGAGGTCCTAGGTTCAAACCTGGCCTCAGCCACTTCCCAGCTGTGTGACCCTGGGCAAGTCACTTGACCCCCATTGCCCACCCTTACCAATCTTCCACCTATGAGACAATACACCGAAGTACAAGGGTTAAAAAAAAAAAGAATTTACTTATTCCCCTGTGTGTGCTCAGAACTATGGAGCTTTATGGCTTAGTCTGTGGTGAAACATACAAAAAAGTATAGTTCATAATCCTTTCTATCAAGGATGTTATTGTCTAGTTGAAGATAAAATTATCTCCAATAATAATTCTTTGATATCAGGCAATACAAGTACTATTTAGTCTGTATAGTACAGACTCTGCAAATACTGTATCATAGGAAGTCTTTTAAATCTAAAACAATTGGAAAAATGCTTCATTTCAGATCTTTAAGCTTGAAGGCTAAAGAGTACTTGAAATATAAAGAGAGACTAAGGATGTTTAAAGGGAGAAGACCATCACGATGGGAAGAAGAGGAGGAGGAGGAAGAGGAGAAGGAGAAAAGAAAGAAGAAGAAGAA
>NC_058131.1:511958139-511967213 GCF_016433145.1 Gracilinanus agilis
ATATATATGTATGTGTATATATATACATATATACATATATATATATAAAATTTGGAGAATAAAAGGAACTTCATGGGGTCTTGAACATTAAAAACAGTCACAGGTTTATCCAATTCTACCTGTCATCAAGTAAATTTGATGTACCCGAAAGCACAGAGAGAGAAAAGGAGAACAGATGTTAATTGTATCCTTTCTAAATAAAGGGTGACATATAATAGATAATAGGGACAAAATGGCAACTCTATCCCTGTATAATTTGAAGGAAACCATAGTACAGGATATCATGCTTTTCTTCATACAGCCGCCTTTTCTGATTGTCCTTGGGGCAAAAAGTTACTTTTTGAATAATGGGGAGAAATGTCTTTATTGCTAGTAGAAACTTAAGACTTAAAAAAAAATCTTGGCTCACTATTTTAACTTGATCCTTAAAGAGTGATTCCTTACCTATGATATAGGTATGAAAGTGAATGATTTTCTTCTAAACAACCCCCCCACCACCACCACCCTCCCTGGTATATTTTAACAAGAAGCTTATAAAGGTCATCTCTGTAAGAATGTATATGGTCTTATTTATTATTTAACTTAGGAAAAATTTTACCTATAGAAAAATGTGTTATGGAGTTAGCAAACAGAATCATAAATGAAATGTTAAGATTTATCTTAAATAATAGACAGGGCTAAAGAAGAGAATTCAGAATTGATTAGAAAAATTAGTGTACTTTTATATGTTCTGCAGTGAAGTTGTGGTGCTAAAGAGGACTTCTGGACATTAAAAGAGCAAGGGCTATAAGGCAAAGTTAACTAATAGAAAGAGTTTGTAATAGACTCCCCTGGGTGCTAAACTCTTGTCTTTTGCTCTCTTCAGATGCATCCTTCAGCAAATCATCTGCAGAAAGACTTCAAATGGTATTTGGACTGGGAATTACAAATCAATCACAATTGTTGCCATCAACACTTAAATCTGGACCCTGATGACAGAAAGCAATTCTTCTGGACTATGAGTGAAATGTTGATCTTTAGAAACCAGGTTTTTATTATAGGTTTTCCCTTCATCCTCTGATTTGATATTCCTAGAGCCTAACATGATTTGCATGTGAAATTTCAGACAATAGCTACACAGCATTCAAAAATAAGTTTGACTGTTATTGGAGCATTTTTCCCTTGAATTGACTGATTGCTTTGGTGTCAAGTGGTTTCATACATACAAACCCTGAGGCTGTCAACAAAGTCCCTGAATTTTTATGGTTATGTTACATATTTGAATCTCTTGTTAAAATAAATAATACCCCTAAATAACTGTATGTGTAATTGAAGTCTACCTCTTTGACATAGAAACAATGCTACCCTTGTGGACTGAGGTATGATATAAGATAAATTGAAATCAACAAATTGTTGGAATAGATGGAACCTCCAAAGTCAAATTCTTGTATTTAAACCCTATGAGTCAACCAACTTTTCCTTGAAGATCTCCATTAATGGGAAACTGATTGCCTTTAGATGCATTCCATTTAACTTTTAGACAATTTTCAATTTTATGAAGTATTTCATTATATGACAAGCCAAATTCTACCACTTCACAATTTCCTCCCATTTCTCCTAAACTGAACCTCTCAAATGAAATGTAATTCAAATCTAATTCTTCCATATGACAGTTCTGCAGATAGGTATATCTGTAAAAAGCCCTCTAAGAATCCTCTAGTTTAAATATCCCCAATCCCTTCAACTGGTCCTTTTACAGATGTTTGTAGTACTCTTGACCATCCTTTATTGAATATATAATAAAGTATTTCCATCTAAACTAGGGATTGGGTCCATAGATTTGGAATATTTTTAAGTATTTGTAAAACCATAGTTTAATATGGTGCTTTCTTTTAAAATTAAACAAACCTTGCCTTCTATCTTAGAATCAGTGCTATGAATTGATTCCAAGGCAAAAGATTTGTAAGAATTAATCAATAGGAGTTAAGTGGCTTGCCCAGGTTCATACAACTAGTAAGTGTCTGAGGCCAAATTTGATGCCAGGACCTCCCATCTGTAGGCTTGGGTCTCAATCCTCCCTCCCCATCCAGTTGCTTTTGTTTCTGATCTTATCTATTTTATTTTATGCACTTAATTCATGCATGTTACTCTAAGAAGAGATCCATAGGCCTCACTAGATTACCAAAGGAGTCCACAATACACAAAAAAAGTTAAGAACACCTGATCTAAATAGTATGCCCCTAATAATGAATTCCAAGATTGCTTAACCTTTTCTGGGTACCATGTCTCACTGTTGACTCACATAGATCTCTATATCAAAATATCCACAAAAATACCTCCAAAATTATTTATCCATGTAGTCTCTCTGTTAGAGTTAAATAATTATTTTTAACCTAAGTGTAGAAAAACATATTAAAATATATTCACATTAAATTTTGCCTTATTAAATTCAATGAATTGTTCTCATGTGTCAAATTCTATACGGATCTCAATTCTATCGTTCAACATGTTGTTGATCTCCACGCTCCATCCTGAGCTTTGTGTTATCTGAAAATTTGAGGAAAATGAACTTGAATATTCTTTCATATGAGATACTAAATAAAATACATAAAGAACAGAGCCATGGACCAATATCTTGGGGCACTTCATTACAAAACCTTATATAGGTAATCACTACCCTTTGAAACCATTTATTCAACTAGTTTTTCTGTGTATAATTTCATGTATTATCTAGCCCACAAATCTTTTTTGTTTTTACATATTGTCATATTTAACAAAGTTGTCAAATTCCTCACCAAAATCCAGATTCTATGCCTCTCTTCCACCCTTGATCTACCAGTCTAACAGAAAAGAGCTTAGACTGACAAGATATATTTATAATGGGCATATCCAAGCAAGATATATTTATAATGGGCATATCCAAGTTCTTTGTGATCACTAGAACTCCCAAACTACTCCTCACATAGTTCATTTTTACCAGTCAAACTCAACTGCCTTTCATTTTTCATTCACATATATTTGTGGGTGTATATAGGTGTGTGTGCGTGTGTAACATTTGTCTTGTCCTAATAATAAAACAACTCTACTGTACTTCATGATTTTCAAAAGATCACATGATAGAGTCATAATTATTATCAACTATTTAGTCCAGGACTGGTGACTTAAATGCATTGAAGAGTGAAGTAATCACTTTCTATCACCTCACCTATCTTGGGTTTAACTCCATGATAGCCAGTTGGGTTCTAATCTTCCAAAACTAAAGATCACTTTGCTTGACAGAAAGGCTCAACTAATCAAAGAGTTCTGTGACCTCATCAATTTTTATGATTTTTTTTCCATCAAGGAATTTTGTAACCCATGCATTTCTGCCCATCGAGTGCAACTGGTATTCAAGGTCACCCCAAATTTGCTACAAGGGTCCATCCAACATGATTGAGGCTTTTGTCATTTTCTCCTGGAATCAAAGACATTTCAATAGAGCACTTTCAGTTATCATTTGCTCATGAGGCCATCTCCATCTCCTTTTTCAGTTATTCATTTCCCTAATGACATTCTTTTCCCCTGCTCTTTTTGAAGTGCTTATTTGAAATATGTTATAATCTACATAGCCCCATTACAATCCCCTTCATTGACCGCTTTAAAACATTCATTTTTAATTCCTTGGAGATTTTTAGTATTATATCACTTGCAGGTATATAATAATAATTTTATAATATTCAGATGAAAATGATGGGCCCATATTTCTAGGAAAAGTTTGAGATCCTCTTTAATTATGAACCTAGTCATTGTCTGTGTATAATGCTTGATAGCTATTCTGTTTGTCTGGGTTTCCTTTTGAATTTCCTTCTTATTTCTCCTGTGTGCTTCTTAAATGTGTTAATCCTTCTTCATTCTCCTCTTCCTCTTCCTCCTTTTCTCATTTCTACTAGCTTCACCCTGGCCATTCCAAAATTTTTCATCATCAAAATATTATTTGGGGAAAAGACAAACAAGCATTTGTAGTACATATATACACACATACATATATATAATATAAGTATATGTATATGTATGTATATATAGTGTGTGTAATATATACGTATCACCTTCCAGGAGAAGGATTGCATAATTCTTCATAATTAATCACCTATATTTGTAATTGGCCATTGCATTATCCAGAATTCTTAAGTCTTTCAAAGTGGGTTCTCTTTATAACTTTGTTTTAACTATATATTCTTCTGATTCACCCATATAACATTTTTTTTCTATTTTAAACCCTTAACTTCTGTGTATTGGCTCCAGTGCAGAGGAGTGGTAAGGGTAGGCAATGGGGGTTAAGTGACTTGTCCAGGGTCACATAGCAGGGAAGTGTCTGAGGCCAGATTTGAACCTATGACCTCCAGTCTCTAGGCCTGACTCTCAATCCACTGAGTTACCCAGCTGTTCCCACCCATACAACTTTTTTAAAAATAGTTTTTCTCTTTTCTATCTTTACTTTGATCTTCCACATATGTATTTTTGACATTTACTTTGGTAGGTTTTTTTGTTTTGTTTGTTTAGCTTTCAGCATTTTAATAAGTCCCATCTTCTCTATTTTGAGAAAAAAACTCATACCAGACATCTTTTGTTTCATTCACTGGGCTTTACCACCTTGTCCATTACTCTACTTTCTAATTTCTTTTGTATATTGTCTTGCCCCTAATAGAATGTAAGCTACTTGAATATTTTCAAGTACTATCTTTCATTTTGCTTATATTTGTAGCCCCAGAAATTAGCACAGTACTTGACATGTAATAAGCATTTAGTATAAACTTGCTGACTGACCTAATTTTTTCTTCCTCCTCCTTTGAAGAGAAGTTCATAGTTGCTTATATGTGTGTTTCTTTTGGGGTGTATATATTGAAATGTTTGTGTTTTTTTAATAATTCTTAGGTTCAGAAAGTAAAAGAGAAAATCTAATTTAAAAAAAGAAATTCAATTTGGTCAGTTAGTTCTCTGCACATCCTCATTGACCTACATAGAAAGATATTGCCTCCAATCTCAGTCTAGGCTGCACATTGGACCATGTCCACATTTCCCTTCCTCTTTCTCCTATAATGGATTTTAAAATAACATAGTTTCTCGCTCTAAAGTTCTCAAGTCTTCCACTCAGAATTATTTCTACATTATGAAAAATTAATGCAAAATGGGAAAACATATGAACTGAT
Source organism: Gracilinanus agilis (assembly GCF_016433145.1). NCBI lineage: Eukaryota > Metazoa > Chordata > Mammalia > Didelphimorphia > Didelphidae > Gracilinanus > Gracilinanus agilis. The sequence continues at coordinate 511,963,305 of NC_058131.1, forward strand.
GCAAAATGAAATGAAGAGAACTGGGGAAACAATATGCACAATGAAAACAAGTGTGAAAATGAGAAAAAAATCTTTTTGAAATCTAAATAATTGTAATGACCAACTTGACCCTGGAGAAGACATAAGGAAAGACTTCCTTTCTCCTTTTCATGAAAGAAGTAGGGAATTGCAGATGGAACTCTACATACAAAATAAAATGAAGTTGTTTGGTTGGGGAGTTCTAAAACTATTGTTTAATTGCTTCCCATCCCACATTTAACAAGAAAGACTCATTGTCGAGTGAAGAGAATGAAAATATCTCAAAGTGACTGCAATGAAAACCAAAAGAATTAGTCAATTTTAATATTTTTATTACAAAATAAACTATACCCTGAATTGACAAAAAATAAACATAAATGTATAAAGAACCAATTTAAATCTGTGCCTAACATATGTTATTTCTGTAACCAATGTAGAAATTGGTAGACAGTGTTAAAAATACAGAAGAAAAGGGGGGAGCACAAAGACAGTGGCTTTGTAGTACTGGATAATAGAAGAGGGCTCTGCCCCCCTCAGCCTGGCAGGCTCTGCTGGACTGAGCCTGCCAAGCTGCCTCCTTTAACAGTTGCCCAAGGCAACTAGCCGGGAAGGAGTTGGGAGTGTGTTGACAACTCCTCTAGCCTCTTGACTTGGGGTTGGGTTTGTTGTTGGTATGGGCTGGTGTTAATGCTGGATGGATAACACTGAAATTCTGACTCCGTGAATTAAGGTTCCCTTTCCTAATAGCTTTGGATGGTCACTAATTAGGAAAGGTGTTCCAATCTTTAGTTGAACTTAGAAACAAGGTTTATTTCTCACTTAACAAGAGGTCAAGAACAAGGAATGAGGTAAGAGGTTTTAGGGATGCTAAAACTAAGCTAATGTAAAGTAAGTGATCAGAAATTGTAGATGTTGGTAGATCAATGATAGGCTGGAGCTTCTTCACCTTCTCACTAACCCTGGTTTGGCTTGGCCAGAGCCAAACCAAAGGATAAGGAAGGATCACTGATGTTCTTCTTAGATGGTTGCAATATTGTTCTCTCTCTGCTCTACTGACAACAGGTATGACAGCTCTCTAGGTCTCTCAGGCAAGGAAGCTAGAATGCAGGTACAAAGGCCTACCTACCCTCTTGAATCTCCCTCCACCCAAGAATGCTCCAGAATGAGCTGCTCTGTGCTCTGCATGATGGGTATTTATAGGGTTGGTTCCAACTGCCTTTTGGCCTTAGCTTATGCCACCTGGGTGCATTCCGATATCTTCAACTGATGATCCTGTCACTCAAGATGATTTCCATTTTGTCCCAGAAATTCCTTATAATATAACAGATAGGGTATTGAATAACTAGAACATAATCCTACTGCTGTGGGGTGCTTGAAGTGAGCCCTCGGGGTTTGGGATAGGTACCCTTTGCAAGAATTCAAAACTCTATAACAGATTATAAATAAAAAGAGAAATTTTTAATTTGAAGTTCATGTTGAATTTTCCTGGGTGGACAGCAATGATAGATTGTTGCCTCCCTTTGGAGATGTGTTCTGGGCTTTTTATATCTTACAACAGGGGCTTGGTGACCAGGAATAAGGGAATGGAATGAAGTTAGGCAGGAGTGGGGGATGTTTGCTATCTGATGGGGGTTTGTGTCCTGAAGACATTGGGGGTGACCCTCATAGTTTAGGGGACAAGTAGATATGCTAGATTACAATCTGATGGTATCAGAGCATAACCAGACTATACATATCAGTGTCCATCTTGAAATCTAAGGGAGAATCCGAGGGAAATATATTCCTCTCAGAGGTCTTTCTTATCATAAATCATTGATGTCCAGAGTCTTATCATGAGTCTTTGATGTTCAGGGTTATCCTTTCCTCAGCATTAATAAGAATGCAAAGAAGCAAAGGAATTTTCCTGTTTACAGTTTGACTATAATTTGGGAGTATACAAGGAAACCTGGAGTCCCATACCACTACCACCACTCATAGTTTCTATTCTCATGGTATTCTCATGTCTCCTTTGACTGGAATCAAACCAGAAACCTAAAAATAACCACAGATTCAACCTCTGAAGCCCTCCACTCACCAGCTGAGGTATTGGAGCTTTAGGGTATACTAGGTGTTATGGGAAGTATCTCTGATATGAGGGTTTACTAAGCCTTTTTGGGGGCTGCTCATCCTCCTTTGGTGTCCACCTGCCTCCCAGATCTCACCTGTAGCTCCAAGAAGCTGTAGCAGGCAGGCTAAACCAAGTGGAGGGTAAATGATAAGCCTCAATTCCATTGGTGTTAGATTTCTACTCCAAGACTTTAAAGGGGCAATTTGTTTCAGTGGTCATGAAGGCAGCTGAAGCAAACACTGTGGAAGGCTTCAAGCTTGGCAAGACATCAAAGAAGCCAAGACCAATCACTATATTCCAGGCTATTGCCATTCATCCTGACTTTTCTTGAAGTGAGACTTCTGCTTCACTTAAATCCAATTTATGTGTGGGTAAAAAGCCATCAACCTATGATTTCATTTTGCTCTTCTTCAAGTATGGAGGAAAACAACCAACCAACTCTTCCTCTCAGACCTCTTCCAAACCTTACCATACCTGCTCAATGTTTCAATTATCCTTAAGATTCACACTTGGGTATTTCCCTCTCTTTACTTTAATTCCTTGACAAGATTATTATCTTTAAATTCACCCATATGGAGTCCTTCCCTCATTAATCTCACATTCTCACATTAGTTATTGACTCTCTTCCCTACTACCATGTTCACAGCTAGCAGGCAGGTCTTTCAAATCACCATGCAATATCTACTATCCCTGAGATCACTTTGTGACACTCCTAATTTTTCCTATTGAATTGCAGAGATTTGCTTCCCATTAGAACTGGATATGAGTGGAAATTCCCCATACCTGGGCCAATGAAATGATGAAGCCAAAAGGAGGTAAAGTGGGCTGAAAAGGAACATGGGGCCAGATAAGGCTCTAAGGTTTTGATCTCATCCTTAAGGTAGTAGAAATAGCAATCAATCAATCAATAAGCATTTCTTAAACATCTATTATATGCCAAGCAATGAGCTAGATACTGGGGCTTCAAAGATAAAAATAAAGCAGTGCTTTCCCTCATAAAAATCTCTTCCTACTGATGAAGACAACATGTGTCTATACATATACATGTATTTTATGTACATATATATATAGGCACAAAATATTTTAGTTCATTTTAGTTGAATGCAACTCTTCATTACCACATTTAGAGTTTTGTTGGCAAAGATACTGGGATAGTTTGCCATTTCCTTCTCCTGATCAATTTTACAGATAAGAAACTGAGGCACACAAGATTAAGTGATTGACTCAGGGTCACACAGCTATCAAGTGTCTGAGGCTGGATTTGAACTCAGAAAGATGATCCTGACACCAGGACTACACTCTATCCAACATACCACCTCACCTCCCTACAAAATACATAAATATAAATGAAAAGCACTTAGAGTTGGAAAGTCAGTAATAGCTTAGGAATATCAGGAAAGGTTTTAAATAAGAACTGGTATTTGAGTTTGGCTCTGAAGAAATCATGTTTGAAGTATTTACCAAAAGGTAAGGAGGAGGGGTGTGAGGGAGGGAACGTATTTGAAGTATTTGAATCACAAAATGTCAGAATGCTTATTAGAAATTGTAACAAGGAAGCTAGGTGACTCAGTTGTCTGAGATCCAGGCCTAGAGATGGGAGGTCCTAGGTTCAAATGTGACCTTAGACACTTAGTTGTGTGGCTGTGGGCAAGCCACTTAATCCTCACTGCCTAGCCCTTACCACTCTTCTTCCTTGCAACCAATACACCATATTGATTCAAAAGAAAGAAAGAAAGAAAGAAAGAAAGAAAGAAAGAAAGAAAGAAAGAAAGAAAGAAAGAAAG